>NW_015657491.1:748893-779747 GCF_001515625.1 Sinocyclocheilus rhinocerous
AAATCGCGCCGCGCCGCTGCTCGACGCCGGCCCACATTGAAAATGAATGACTTCCGGCCACTTTGACGCTCTCGACGGCGGCGGTGTGAACGCACAGTAATGCACAGCACCATTTAACTGTATTTTGCTTTAATAATGTAGACCTTCTGCTGTCTAATGATCATGTATCTGTTTTCAGGTGCGTGTATTGCGGGAGAAGCTCGCAGGACATGAGAATCTGCCATATAAAGAAGATCTAGAGACGGCACTTGAGCAGTGTTTCTTCTGCCTGTATGCTTACCCGAGCAAGAAGAGCAAAGCGCGATACCTGGAGGAGCATTCTGCCCCACAGGTAACACGCTCACAATGACAAATGATATGAGCATATTTTACACAATTAACTTTCTGAATGTCACTGATGTGCACAATTCATCAGTATATGCAAGATAAAAAATTTTGTTTTCAAAAACTTTCATCAAAATACCTACTCTGCATCTGAAAACTTTTATGTTCAAATAACCAAGGCAATGCAGACAAAGTAAAATAGTATTCATCACTAATACAACCCTGTATATTGTCCTGCTTCGCTTGGAAATATGTCACATAACAAAGTGACACTGAATGTTGTTTTACATTTACATTCATTCATTTAGCAGACTCTTTTATCCAAAGCTACTTTCAAATGAGCAACACAACAAGCGATTCATCTTAACGAGGCAATAACATGAGAAGTGCTAGCAATACAAAGTATCACCAATGTCTAGAATAGTACAAGCTGGTACAGGGAGGACTATAAGAAATAGTGACAGCATAGAAGGGTTTTTTAAGATTCAGCAGGATGCCATGAAGTGCTCATGGAAGAGATGAGTCTTAAGCTGTTTCTTGAATATTGTCAGGGATTTCAGCTGTCTGGATAGTGTTAGGAAGATCATTGCACCAACAAGGAACAGTGAGAAGGTTCTGGAAAATAATTTTGTATGATATGGTACCTCTCATTCACCGACCTCAGGCTTCTGGAGGGGATGTAGACCTGTAAGAGTGAGTTGAGGTAGGGTGCGTAGCATTTGTCCATTCTGTATGCAAGCATTAATATTTTGAGCTTAATGCTAGCAGCAACCGGTAGCCAGTGCAGTCTCTTTAAAGGGATAGTTGACACAAAAATGAAAATTGTTATGATTTACTCACCCAAATGCCTTTTGTTTTTCGACAGAACTTAAATGAATATATTTGTAATGTTCTCTCATAATTCTTGTCCATCCATTGAAACTCCACACAAACTGAAAATTTCAAGCTTCATCATAAGAATAATCCATGTGAACTTGCTTGAGTGATTTAATCATGTCTTCTGAAGAGACATGATCACTTTATATAATGAACAGATAGGCTTTTTATTCACATATAAACATCGAATATGGTAAACGTAAGCACAAACTTGCTTGTTTGACATGCAAGAACCAATAAGTTTGTAGCAAGCAAGTACGGTAAATTATGACTTGAGTTTTCATTTTTTGGTGAAATAACCCTTTAAAGGGGGCATCGGATGCAAAGCTCACTTTTACGTGGTGTTTGCATATAAATGTGTCTCAGCAGTGTGTGGACACAACCACCCTACAATGATAAAAATCTAGGGATGCTCCGATCGATCGGCCGGAGATCGGTATCGGCCGATAATCATATTTTATGACTCGATCGGTAATCACTAACTTGGCCGATCTCAGGAACCGATCGCAATTTGATGACGTCAACGCGTGACGACGTACATGATGCGTGGGGACATAAATGATTTGGCGCCGCAGTCATGTCATCGCCGGTGTGGAAATGCTATGACGTTTCGAGAAACAATGAAAAATTCGCTGTTTGTCATGTATGTTTTGTATGATGAATAGATGGTTCATTTTTAACAGCAGATTCGGTGACGTTAGAGCTGATCTGCGCCTCACTGCACGCGTCTGCGGCGCATGGGAAACACATCCCACAGCACAACCACCTGAGCCCAACTTCAGTCTACTCATCAACTTTAACTGCGTTTGTAGCCGGCGCTACAGCCAGACTGATAAACAAACACAGACCGGAAGTTAAATTCGGGCCAGGCGCGTGCGCCCGATGAAACCGTCTATACAAAGCTTGAAGCATCAGAATCGGCATCGGTATCGGCCGATCACCATGACAAGAAATCGGTACTCGGTATCGGCTGCAAAAATCCTGATCGGAGCATCCCTATACAAATCCATTCACTCCTTTTTTTTTTTTTAACCCACCAAAAAACCTAAAAAGTCTCAATTATCAAGCCGTTTTGATTTTCTGAGCAGAATGACGTCATATTGCTCAGGCCCCGCCCACAACCACTGACGGACTGTCCCATATTAGCATATCTCCGCCCTCAGCCAGTTGTACACTGTCTGCCATTTTCTCGTAAGCAATGCAGGTGTTTTGTAGTTGGATGTAAAAGTGAACATAAGAGTCTTCATTTTCTCCCGACATTAGAGCCACTGAGGACGCAGTGGATTAGTTCTGTTTTTGATGGTAATGCGCCTAAATTCGTTTATCTACGCAAATCAAAAAGGCTGAATGGCTTTTTTTTGGGGCACAGGCAGAGCATTCTTGATTTGTGACCCAGATATTAATGTAATATTTTGCCAGGTCTGTGCTGATTTAGGAACAATTTAGACTCAAGCAGACTTTTTTTCACAAAATCAATCCATCTGATTTAATTTATTAAACTGAATCAACTTCCAAATTCTGCTTGATAGCGAAGACAGTGAAGGAGAATGTGGTTGATTCACTTGCTTTTCTGTGCCTCTTCTCGCTCAATACACTTTGTGCGATCACTCAATGTTTTCTGCCCACTGAACAGCACTGAATTATGCAAAATAAGGTGTCATAAATGAGTATTGTCAAGCTAACCCATTATGTGTTGGAAAAAAACTATAAATAAAGCTGTAATATTTTAGCTTGGCTATGTTCTGCTACCAAAAAGTGTAGTTAAGTCAACAGTGTTGACTTTCGTTACTCCCAAACATGACTCCAAAGTCTCCTGTGTACATTTTTATTTTATGTCTCGAAGATCTAAGAAGCTTTAAAAAGAGAGAAGGAGAACTGTCCCTGTGCTAATGAAGGTAGGTGGATGTTGGATAGGATGAGCTGGCAGGCTGATTCAGCAATAATTCACTGATTGATTGTCTTTTGGCAGCAAGGAGGGCACATTGATCATTTAGCCACCCACACACACCCATTATACAGCACTGCTCTGTACACAGGAAATACTGTACACACCACCAAAGTACAATACCGAGGTGTTCTGCATCTGTTTCTGTGTCTCTGGCGGAAACGGACCATGCGGTGTAGATGCTACTTACGTTTTTGCAGGCACTTAGCAGATATTGAACTGTGCTTAGTCTGTGGAGCTGTGAGGTACAGCACCATTAGAGGAAAAGGAAAAAGCAAACCACAAAAAAAGTCAGTGTTGGTGGTGATTTTGGTTTTTAGCTTTGGTTATGAAAATTTGCATGCTTCTCAGCTGAATAATCAGTTTTTATTCTTTTTTTTTTTTTTAAGCAGTACTTCACAGTAGAGAATAAAATACAATTATAGGTTTAAAATCAACATTTCTTTTGACTTTGTTTTTTAATCTTAGGTAAATTTAGTGTGGAATCCACAAAGGATACATGCGATCTTAAAAGGGAGCATAATTACAAATGCTGTCGGCCTACTTTTAAAATCAGTATCAGGACAAATTACTTGAAACTGGCTTTCTGAACAAATTAGTTAGTTTCAATCCATAACTCATCCTGAATTCCAGCCACTTTCTCTTCTCTGAATGAATTAACCAACAGTATAATCTGGTTTTATGCTCTTTGTAGGTTTCTTTCATTTATCTGATGCTGCATTGTTAGTGTTATAAATCAAAACTAATCAGCACAATTTTTTTGTGGCCCTGTTATAAACATTCAGCTCATTTCTCCCCAAAAACATTGTCATTATGCCAGTGGGGAAATTGCTTTTTGTTTCGATGGATAAGTGATAATTCTGTCTTTTGTCACTCGTCAGTGTAGTCAAATACTTCTGGTAATGAAATAAATAGCAGGATATTACTGCATGCCTGCCGTTGTTCATATTGCTGTTACTCCTGAGAGGGACAAAAGAGTCTGTTCTCACTAACAGATTGACAGAAATCCCCAGTTAAAACTTTCCATTCATGTGTGTTCAGCAAAATCAGTGACCAAAATTAGCATGGTAATATTTTATGGTAAATCTTAAATTTTTTTTAAAATCCCATTATCAGAGACAAAATTATAATTCAATAAAATTATAATAAAAATCATTTATATATTTTATTATTTTTTATTATTATTTTTTATTATTTAAAATAATTTAAAAAATTTAAATATTTGGGGAAAAAAGTAATGTAATAATAATAAAAATATTTTATACATGTATGTAAATTATAAAAAGTACAGTTTTGTGGTTGGTAAGAAATATTTATGGCTGGTAAAATCTCAATTCGCAGGCAGATTAATAGGTTGATTTAGTGGCAATAAGTTAATGTTGAACCAGTGTGATCATTGTTGACTAAAACTATTAAAAATAAAATTTGTTAACAGAAATAATTCTGAAATTAAGTAAAATTTAATTATTAGATGAAAAATTTCAACTTAAAAAAGCACAAATGTAGCATTCCTAATTATATCACGGCTAAACCTATGTATCTGGACGCATTCTTGGAAGGAAGTCATAGTGAGGGTAGTACCATCTCCTTCCTATACAAGGCTTTAGAATAGGTGAAAAGTCTATCTATGGAGAAAATGTAATCTGCCTGGGAAGAAGAACTTGCTATGGAAATTCCTATTGAAATTTGGGAACAAAGTCTTGAACTTGTTCACAAATGTTCCATTAATGCAAGACATTGTCTTATTCAGTTTAAAACACTTCATTATTCCAAGTGTAAATTACACAAAATATTTTCGAGAAGTATTGCCATTATGCGATAAATGTCAATTTTTAGATTCCAACCTGTCCCATTCCTATGTTATGTGTCCAAAATTAAAAAGTTTTTGGAACAAAATTTTCCAGGTTTTTCCAGACACTTTGGGCACACGTATTGAACCAGATCCTATATTAATCATATTTGGAGTTTCGGAAGAATTTTTGAGACTTACACAGGTCCAACGACATGGGCTAATCTCTGCCAAGAAACTTATTCTTTTGTTCTGGAAAAAAAAAGGAAGTTCCAACATTTAAAATATGTCTGACAGAGCTGATGGGTACACACGAATTAGGTATACCTTAAAAGACAAGATTTTGCTATTTGAAAAAATGTGACCGTTTATTTCTTTTCTGCAAACTTGTGATTACTATGTTTCTGATGCCTACATTACCTGCTTTTATTGTTGGACAGCACTTTTGGGTTGGATGTTTTTTCTGTTTTTCCTTCATGTATATCTGTTAGAATGCAAGTTCTATTTGATTGCATTTCCTGCGGAATTTAAAATATTTAAACACAAAAAAGCATAAATGAAAATTAGAAATATTGCACTGGCAACTAACTAAAATAAAATATGCTTGAAGTACTAAAATTACTAAAACTAAAATAAAAATTAAAGATAAATAGAAATAATTAAACTAAAAACTAATGATGACAAAAGCACATAACAATATAACTAAAACTTAAACTAAAATTTTAATGAAAACTGAATGTATTAAAATAAATACTATAATAATATATAAATAACACTAAAATAAAACTGTTTTGGAATCTGATTACATGGTATTGTTACATCTCTTTTCTTCCGGTCTCTTTCTGTGTCTTTCTCTGATCTAGGTGGAGCTTCATTGGGATGATGCCGTCTTTATGTTTGAATACTTTAAACCCAAGACCTTGCCAGAGTTTGACAGCTATAAGACCAGCACTGTCTCTGCTGACCTTGCCAACCTGCTTAAAAGGCTTTCTGGAATAATCCGAATCTGATTACATGGTATTGTTACATCTCTTTTCTTCAGGTCTCTTTCTGTGTCTTTCTCTCTCGATCTCTGATCTAGGTGGAGCTTCATTGGGATGATGCCGTCTTTATGTTTGAATACTTTAAACCCAAGACCTTGCCAGAGTTTGACAGCTATAAGACCAGCACTGTCTCTGCTGACCTTGCCAACCTGCTTAAAAGGCTTTCTGGAATAATCCCACGTAGCAATGGCCCCACGCTCTCTGTAGATGACGTGTCTGCCTATATCGAAGGAGGTGCTCTGAAGGTATGAGCTCATCGACTTTCATCCCTTCATCTAGATCTTTTTTTATCCGTTCATCTGTCATTGAACCCTCTGGTGCTCTTCGGTCACTTTTGACCGAAAAATTTTCTGTTTTTAATTTTTAAAAGTCACAGCTTTATCGGAATGATACGAAACTTGGTGACTTTTATGGCATTTGGAATTTGAACACACACAAAAATTGAGGGCATGATTCGAGCAGACGAAGTGGTCGTAAAAAAATAGTCACACTTGTGGTCTTCAGTCAAAAATGACCGACCATAGGAAATGAATGGGAAATCCACAAAAACACAATCAGTGTACAATCTACAAATCTGTCACAATGCAGAAAAAAAGTACATAGCAATGACAGGGTGAAACTCTAAAACATCAAGAGTGCCAAACCAACACATCCACTCACACACACACACGCGTACACACACACACATACCTATGAACTGGTGTGACTGTAACAGCAAATATGTAAAATAAAAGCAATAATTCAACTACAATGCAGTAAAAAAGCGGACAGCAAGGAAGAGGTTACACTCTAAAACATCAAGAGTACAAAACAGACACACTCACTCAAACACACACTCACAGACACGCACAAACATACACAATTATACACACTCAAATGAATTGGTATGGCTATAACCATATAGCCAAAAACAAGTCAGAAAACTGAAAAAAGAGGTTGAAATCAGATCAAACCCAGAAGGATTAAGCTCTGATAAAACATTTCTGTTCATTTTTTATTTTATTTTTATAGAATTTTAATGTTTTGTGTAACAAAATGCTTTCTCTGTGTTCAGGTTTGATTGTAGTAATAATAATTCAAAAACTGACGCTTCAAATCAACATTTCAAACAAACAAAATCGAAACCTTTACAAAAAGTTGTCTTTGAGAATGTCTAAATATATATCCAAACCCACAACTTAATAAAAATAAGTATTTGTCTAAAAACAATTAGAGAATTTATAGGCCTTTTATATATAGCTATATAGAAATCTATGGGCTAAACCATGGAATTGCAGAAGTTTTTCTTATTTTACTCCCACCAGATGGCACTAACCTGGCTTCAAAAATGGGATTTTAAAGGCATTGACTCTATTTTAACATGAAATACTGCATTCATTGAAAAGTATTATAAAAATATCTATTTAAAAAAAATTTTTAAATTATTTTTAATGGGCAGAAATTCATCATAATTATTGCATAAATATTAATTAGTGCCATGAAATTATCTCAAAATACAAAAGAAAAAAGAAAAAACATTACTGTATATTACATTGATTTTACTGGGGCGAGAAAATTTAAATTTCAGGTGTGTCAAGTGTGACTCCCAAATGAGGAGCACCAGAGGGTTAAAAGCATTTCTCCTTCTCCAAGGTGCCAGCGCTTCCAGAAGGAGCTTCCCCGGCACCCCTTGTGGTTAATGAGCTGTACTACCTGCTAGCGGACTACCACTTCAAAAACAAAGAGCAGTCGAAAGCCATCAAGTTCTACGTGCACGACATCTGCATGTGTCCCAACAGGTCTGTGACAGTTTTACGTTTGAAGTTTTTACCATCAATGTATTCAGCTGTAGGTGACTTTTATCTCTCCAGGTTTGACTCATGGGCAGGCATGGCACTGGCACGCGCCAGTCGCATCCAGGACAAGCTGAACTCCAATGAGCTCAGGAGTGACGGACCCATCTGGAAAAACTCTCTGGCTGTGCTGACCTGTTTCAAACGGGCTCTGGAGATAGACCGCTCCAACCTCTCCCTATGGATCGAGTATGGTACCATGTCCTATGCCTTGCACTCCTTCGCTTCCAGACAGCTCAAACAATGGAAACACGAACTTCCTCCTGACTTGATCAAACAGGTACTTCTGTTTGTGAAGATGAAGACTCATCTGAGAGCGAGAGAGCCATGAGTGTGTGTTAAACTAGAAATAAGAGACTCTGTGTTTCAGGATTTGTGTCAGCTACTGTTTGTTTGTGTTTAAAGATGGAAGAGCGCAGAGACTCGATGTTGGAGACGGCGTCGCAGTGTTTTCAGAGCGCTTCTCGCTGTGACGGCGATGAGGAGGAGTGGCTCATTCACTACATGCTGGGGAAGATTGCTGAGAAGCGCAAACTGCCGCCCAAAGACTACCTGCAGCTGTACAAAATGGTGATGAGCTAGGCTACAGCTGGCCTGGTGGATAATCTGATTGGCTATTGAGAATGTGTGACATCCATCACTAGGCTTGTTTAGTAGCATTTTCAGACCTGTAGGTTGTTTGCTTTGTTCTAAAACAGGAGCTTAATTTGGTTTGTTTAGCTTCAAGTTAATTCAAGTCACATTTATTACTATAGTGCTTTATGCAGTACAGATTGTGTCAAAGCAGCTTCACAGAGATAAAAAGGAAAACAGCGGAATCAGTTATGGAAATGCAGCTATGAAGATAATTCAAATTCTGCTGTAAAAGAGCTCTTAAAGACAATAGTGTTAATATTTAGTTAAGCCAGTTGAGCAAGTTTAATTAAGTCAGTTTGGATCAAAGCGTACCATAATGTGTCACATGTGAGGGGGTGTTTACATGACATTGTTTTCAACTAAAAACGGAAAAACGGTTTGTGTTTTTATGTGCGTTTACATGACAACAGCGTTTGAGGGCCTCATAGTGCAGATTTTTGAAAATGGTTTCAAAGTGCACGTTTTTGAAAATGATGCCATTATCATCTCCATGTTAATACAAAAACATCATGCACATGCGTATTACTTGTTCAGTCTATAGGCATGCGTGAGTGTTTTTACAAAATGACATTGCCATCTAGTGGCCTGGCATACATAATACAGCATTTTAGCTGTTTTCGTGGATCCGTGTGAATTGGGATCGTTTGTCGTATGTAAGTGAAACTTTTCAAGAATGCTAAGGAAAAGCTTTTTCGTTTTTAGTGCATTGTAATTGCGTAAATGTACCCGGAGTAAAACTATCCTCTCATTGGTCAGAGTGCATCTCTTTATGTTCTGGGATTTGACTCAAGTTAGCTCCATGGGCTTATTTGTGGCTATAACTGAATCTTTTGTTAACACGCACACTTATATGATATCTAAGCCTTCATTCCTGCTCCACCTGATTAAATATATATAATGCATTTGCCATTAACTGTAACCTAATGGTTAGAGAGTCGGACTCATAACCCAAAGGTTGTGGGTTCGAGTCTCGTACCGGCAGGGATTGTAGGTGGGGGGAGGGAATGTACAGCGCTCTCTCCCACCTTCAATACCACGACTGAGTGAGGTGTCCTTGAGCAAGGCACCGAACCCCCAACTGCTCCCCGGGCGCCGCAGCATAAATGGCTGCCCACTGCTCCGGGTGTGTGTTCACGGTGTGTGTGTGTTCACTGCTGTGTGTGTGCACTTTGGATGGGTAAATGCAGAGCACTAATTCCGAGTATGGGTCACCATACTTGGCCACATGTCACGTCACTTTCACTTTTTTTGCTTTCACTTTTTTGTTTGTCTGTTGGATCGGATTGATTTCTTACCACAACCGAACCGTTCCAGAGTTCTGTGTCAATTAGGCTGACAGCAACTTATTCAGGCAATGTCAGACTGATTGTTTTGGCGTGGATCCGAGCACGATTGCCTTGTTTATATATGCCTAAATTATCTGAACTAAAGAAAAAACTAGCCAGGTTCCTGAACAAATGCTCTAAATCAGCCAGGTGTGAAAACATGTAAATCGAACACGCCAACAGTTCAGTTATACAGTTTGAGAATGATTAGGACACTCTGACATAAGTGTACTTTTAGTCACTTGACTGCAAACTCACCTTCAGGTCTGACTCTGTTCTGGTATGAAATGCCTACTTTTCACCGTTCAGTTAGTTCCTTGTGGATAAAATTGTGTGAAATATGTAAAGCCGTTGCTGGGGTTTTGTGTGTGAAAGTGGCTGCTGACCGCCCAACAGTCAGACACGCATCTCATTACAGCCCTTGTGTCATCTCTCTCCAGTCTGCACACTACCTGCATGAGGAGGCAGCCAGATACCCACGCAAAATCCACTACCACAACCCACCGGACCTCGCCATGGAGGCCTTAGAGGTATGTAGTGGAATAGGGCTCATTTACACTGTGGCGTACACTACCATTCAAAAGATGGGGGTTGGTACAATTTTGATATTTTTAAAAGAAGAGCCTTATGCTCAACAAGGTTGCATTTATTTGATCAAATATACATTAAAACAGCAATATTGTCAAATATTATTACAATTGGAAATTTTCTATTTTAATATATTTTAAAATGTAATTCATTCCTGTCATGCAAAACTGAATTTTCAGCATCATTTCTCCAGTCATTACTTCAGTGTCACATGATCCTTCAGAAATCATTCTAATATGCTGATTTGCTGCTCAAGAAACATTTCTTATTATTATCAATGTTGAAAACAGATGTACTGCTTCGAATTTTTGTGAAAATGCTTTCTTTCTTTTTTTTACGATTCTTTGATGAATAGGGAGTTCAAACGAACAGCATTTTTCTTTTTTCTAAAATTATTTTTTTAATTTAAATTTCTTTTCTTCAGTGACCTCAAACTGTTGAACAGTAGTGTATTGCAAGTACTCCCATACTATGAAAAAACAATCGAATACAAGTTGCATTTAAATTCTTCCGGAAATATATCTCTTCTCTTACTTCGGCCAGCTGTTTTTCCGCCTGAGCGCCACCATTCTGAAGTTGCTGGAGAATGAGGAAGATGATGGTGAACAGTCTGAGCAGCAAATGAAGCTTCTGGATTATGAGCTGTTCTTCAACATGCTCTCCGAAGCTGCCGTCGGACCCTTTGCACGCGGAGAGGAGAAAACCACGGCCAAAACCAGCAATGACAAGTATGACCACAAACCTTTTAAGCTTTAAGCTTGGAGGGCCTAAAATTGTCAAACATAGACTAAGATTCTGATTTCAGTTGATTACAGCTCTATATCAACAAACCTTTAAAAAGAGGAGACTGCATTGCCATTGCTGATATTACACACTGTAGTCTTGCACAAGATTAGTAGCAAGCTTAAAGTTAACCCAGCACTCATTTTAGACAGACTTTAAGGCTGTTTCCTCACTTGATTAGATTGCTAAGTGCAGAGTTTTGATGAAGATATTTGTAATGAAATCTGAGAGGTTTCTGTCCCTCCATTACATCCTACACAACTACTAGTCAAAGCCCAGAAATGCAGTAAATACATCTTTGAAGTAGTCCATGTGACTCCAATGGTTCAGCCTTTGTTTTATGAGGCGATGGCAATGCTTTTTGTGCACAAAAATAACTACTTTATTAAACAGTTTCTTCACTTCCACGTTGATCTCAGATGCACCTTCACAAAAGCACCACGATGTGTGTTGTGTTGACATGAGAGCAACGATGTTAAAAGAACCCTACATTTTATAGAATCTTTCCGTGTTTTTGTTTTGTTAGCATAATTTTTTTCTCCCAACAGGGAAAAGCTTCCATCCATTAACGATGAAGACTCGCGCTCCTCGGCTGGCGTGAGTACCTGTCCACAAGCGTTGACCACCTCATCTGTCACATCTGTGGTGGCTCCAACAACTGCTTTGCCTGGTGACGGTGCGGCAGGTGCGAGTTCTCCCCCGTACGTGGTCACTCCGGTCGACCACGATTACATCAAATGTAAAAGCCTGCAGCAGAGGCACAGGCAGGGGCAGGAGCTCCAGCAGCAGCAGCAGCAGGACGGTACAGTACCAGGGCCAGAGAATAACTCACTCACTCACTCATGCACGGGGGAATGAGGATGATGAAGCTTACAGTATTCACCACTATTAAATCTGAATTATGGGCTCTGGTGTACAATAACATCTCCTCCCACCCCTCTTCTTACCATCTGCACCAGGCCTTAGAGGATCATGGGAAAATGGGCAACATTGCTTACAGTGTCTCAGCATTTTTTCCCCCTTTCTTTATTCGCTTTGCTTCAGTTACACTTTGTCATTTCTTGCCTTCAGGTAATGAAATCAGATTTTCAGTCAGAATGGTTTACATTCATTCTTTACATTGTTTACGCTGCTGAGTTGCCTTCACATTTTGTGTTTTTCACCGTTTTATTTGCACTTGACATTCCTGCATGAATAATGAATGTGCTTTGCACTTGCTGCTCACCCAGTAAATCATGTATTCTCTGCTGACCTTGTGGTGTAGGTAACCTAAATTTCAACATGGTTGGCCATTTGTTACATTTTAAATTAATTAGGTCAGAAGTTGAGCAAGAGTGTAGTAGAAGCTTCTGAGCTATGCAGTTTTGTTCGGCCTTATTGGAATAATACACATACATTTTTTGGGCTGTCATGATTTCTTCTCAGTGCTCTATATCTGCTTCCTTCCTATCTTGTAAATTAATCTTAGTGTTCAGGTCTTCAGAATTCTACTTGGTATTCTGTTATCAAAATGAAGTAAATTGACTTAATATCTCATTAATTCAACTTAGTAAGACAACTTGATATTTTTGTAGACTTGATATATTGCTGTCTCAACTTAGTGTTGTGCTAGTTTTCTTAGGAAGTTGACAGTGTCTTATTTCAACAAGGTAAATTATTTCAGCGCAGTAAGTCAAATTAATATCTTGTCATTTCAACTTAGTAATTAATTTACATACAGTAAATGTAAGTCAACTTCGTATCTTATTTTTGATGTAGTATTTTAATGTTTCATCTTAGTAAATCGACTATATCTTGAAAGTGTTTCATGGCAACTTAGTGAATTCACTTCATATTTCTTTGTATTTTTAGTAAGTATTTTTGTAGACTTGATACATTGCTGTCTCAACTTAGTGTTGTGCTAGTTTTCTTAGGAAGTTGACTGTCTTATTTCAACAAGGTAAATTATTTCAGCGCAGTAAGTCAAATTAATATCTTGTCATTTCAACTTAGTAATTAATTTACATACAGTAAATGTAAGTCAACTTCGTATCTTATTTTTGATGTAGTATTTTAATGTTTCATCTTAGTAAATCGACTATATCTTGAAAGTGTTTCATGGCAACTTAGTGAATTCACTTCATATTTCTTTGTATTTTTAGTAAGTACTTAGTTATTTCAAATCTTTTGAAAAATAAAATGTCAAAAGTTACTGGTTTTTAATTTAAAATGTTCTTGTCTTTTTGACAAAAGTAGTTGATGTCATTGTCAACTTAGTAAGTTGACTTTGTATCTAGTTATTTTGACTTTTCCTTTGTTTCAACACAGTAAGACAACTTGGTGTCTTATTTCAACATAATATTTCATTGTTTCAATTTTGTATGTTGAAATAATGGGATACACATCTGGCGTACAAAACTGAAATAATGAGAGACACACCTGGCTAAGTAGAAATGATGAAATGCTAAGCATGAATGACAAGTTAGTAAAAGAGACGTCCACTTAATATTTGAACATACTATTTAATTATTTTAATTTTCAACTCACAGGTTTTCACTTCAGTAAAACAACCCTATATCGATCAATTTGTGACATATTTATTGAATATTATGATTATACATAGTGCCACTACCTTTACATGTATGTATTTAGCAGATGCTTTTATTCAAAGTGACTCACAAAAGACAAACATAAGCAATTTTTCAAAGACAACAGTTTATTCCTTTTTAAAATCTTTTTAAAAATCTTTTATTAGAGCCCGACCGATATATCGTTTTGCCTATATTATCGGCCGATATGAGCCTGTCGCAGATATATCGTATCAGCGAATATGCCGCCGATATGAAATTTTTTTTGTAGAACATATAACGCAGATTAAATGCTTCTGAATGGTGTAATTACTTAGTTTGTCCAGCAGAGCGCTGTCCGCTGCTTCAAATTATCCGCCTGCTACCCACCCGCACCTATATTTGATCGTCACATTACAAAGATTCTAATTCTTAGTTTTGCATGATGATATGATGTATGGATGGTTCATTTGTAACAGCAGATTCAGTGACGTTAGAGACTAGAGCTGATCTGCGCTTCACGGCACGCATCTGCGGCGCATTAAATCCTGTGTTACGGCTATCTTTTATAATATCAAACAAGCTAAATTTTCTCTCTAATGTTTAAAACGTCATAGTACGGAAGTTCTAAGAGGCCATGGGTTATGACTATTTTTCTTTCTTGTTTTCTTGTGATCATGACTTAATTATCTCATGATCTCGTCATAAGTTTTTTTTTTTTATAACAATGATTCTTTGATTTTTTTAAACACGATGCGTTGTGAGTCTACATTACAAATATGTCGCTAAAGAGTGTCATAGACAAACACAACATAATCCCCACTTATTAACTAACAATCATGCACTTCAAAGATGCATAAAAAATATATAGGTGCAAACAGAATACTACACAGTGACGTCAACATTGCTTTTAATAAGCAGTTAGTTTAGTACTACGCCGAACGCTATTGCGGTAGTGAAACTTTGATGAGTCAAACATCTAGCAGTAAGAACGATTACAAATATGTCGCTAAAGAGTTTCATAGACAAACACAACATAATCCCCACTTATTAACTAACAATCATGCACTTCAAAGATGCATAAAAATATATAGGTGCAAACAGAATACTACACAGTGACGTCAACATTGCTTTTAATAAGCAGTTAGTTTAGTACTACGCCGAACGCTATTGCGGTAGTGAAACTTTGATGAGTCAAACATCTAGCAGTAAGAACGTAACGATAACAGATACACTTTCAACAAAATATTCATATTGATTCAAGCGTTTAACATTTATAAGTTAATTAAATGTCAGTAATGAACAATACTGCACAAATTATAGTGATCATGAAGAAGGTCCTAATTCTGTCCCAAACGCATGCAGTAAAGTGGACATACAGTATACAACACCCCATCAGTTATATTCAGTTATACTGCCACCTGTTGGCACAGCTGTGTAACTTAGAGAACAACTTTTGTTATGTCGAGATCACGAGAAAATTAAGTCGTGATCACAAGATAACTTATGTCGAGATTAAGATGAAGTCATGATCACGAGAAAACAAGAAAGAAAATAATAATCCGTGGCCTCTTAGGACTTCCGTAGTGCTCTTTGTCAGCTTTCAGCCTTCTTATACTGTGGTAACTTCTATCAGTTTTCAGGTTTAGCCATGCTTTTGAGAGGTCCAGCATAACAAAACTATTATTCCAAAATAATGTTAAAATCAATTCTTCAGTGAGAAGCAATTCATTTCCAGTTCACATAGTTGGAATATTTGAGTTTCAGATGTTTTTTGTAGTAGTTTGAAAGGGGGCATTGCATAGGACAGTTGATTAAATATTGCTGTGGCCTGTTTTGATTAAATGGAGTCAGTATTTTTGAAACTGTGTCAGAAGGGGGTGTTGGCCTAGTTGCTGGAGTCAGTTTCAGCTTGGTGTGTTCATTTTCTGAAATACAGTTCTTAGATTTAGTCACTTCAGTCTTTAGGTGGATTGTCAGGGGCTAAACTTCTGCTCAGCTCTTGTTGTGTTCATCAGAGCTTAGGCTAAATAGCATGTGGCTTGCATGGCTGTCAATGGGCATTGGGCATAGTGTAAAGTGTTTCACAATTTATGAAATATTATCATTATAATTGGTAAAAACATAAAAATCATATAGATGTGTCGTATATAGTAGGAAAGGTCTCAGTTAGTAGAATGTGAAAAACCTCAGACTCACATATAAGGGGGCTTTCAAACATGGTGTGATCTTTAATTGCTAATGGAATGTAATATGGTTCATTTTTAACCGAAACAGTGCAAGAACATGCTTCATGTGTGAGCGACCCCTAAGAGATGTACTGTTTTCTTTTTATTTATTTATTGGCTGTATTTACTTTCTCTGTGTCGATAATCATTTTTATTTTCTCAGTTATTTGTGAAGTGCAGCATATGACTTGCTAATGGAATGCAGTGGTAATGGACAGGGTTGGGAGGGTTACTTTTAAAATGTATTCCGTTACAGTTACCAATTACTTCATTAAAAAAGTATTCAGTAACGTAATCCAAGTACCACAATATAAAATAATGTAATCTGATTACTTTTGGATTACTTCGTCACATATGTAAATAAAGTCAAAAAAGCAATATCCGAGTACTTTTATTGAACTATGACTTTAAAATTAAAACTATTAAAAACTAGTAAAAACTATTTGAAATTATTATAAATCGCATTGCAGCCCGTATATATATATATATATATATATATATATATAATTTTTTTATTTCTTTAATGTACAAGAAAAAAATATATAGTTCATACACAATATTAAAAAAATTACACCATATACATTTTTAGTCTATTTTAAAATAAGCCTACATGTCGAAATATAAGTGAAATGCTATGATCTTTCTTTATTTCAGTGACTGATCCGGGGTGTGGGGACTCTCGTGTTAATTTCTAAATTTTCCAGCTCATTTTCCGCTAGTTACTAGATTTTTGTATCCTGATTACGTAACGCCGTTACATGTATTCCGTTACTCCCCAACCCTGGTAATGGATGCTTTATTTAAGCTTGAGCGCTCATGATGTAAGTTGCTGAAAAAACAGTGAAACAGTGCAAGAACACACTTCATGTGTGAGCGACCTCTAAGACACGGGTACTGTATTTTTATTGCTGATAATTGTTTTCAGTTTTCCAGTTATCTGTGAATAATATAGTATATCCCACTAAATAAGATATTACTAATAATATGTAGTGCAGCCCTGATTCTTTTCATGTTTTTTTTGTTTATTTAGTCATTTTTTTGTGGCTGGCCTCATGTCATTGCCTCACTGAAACCACAACGGCTTGCTGCAGATTTGAAGTGTGATTTTTTTTAAAGGTGAACATTGTGACATGTTGCCCATATTCCTCAGTCGCTCCCATGGCCTGCTTTAGTCTCCCTGTCTCCCTGCTGCCTCCTGCCTGCTCCCTTTCTGCCTGCCTCTGACCTGCTTCCCACCTGCTGCTTCTTAATGGGTGCATGATGGGTCAGCTCCCTGATTCAACAAAGACTTCCCACAATGCACTCCGCACTGCTCTGTGTGCAAACTGACATTAGACCAACGTGTCTGCCGTGGCTCACATGTGTAAGGGAGATTGTTCTTGTGGGTTGTTCTGAATAATGTGGTTTGGTAAAGACAGTGGGAAGCTTAAACGGCTTTTTCTGCAAATGTTGGTGAGTGGATGAGTTTAGCGTCTTTATCAGCTGATACAACAGTTCAAGACCTGATGAATTCACTCTCCTTCTGTATGATTGTTGATTTTAAAGGCCCCAATATACTCGCAGTGAAGTTCTTTTTGTTCTTCGCTCTTTTTTTTGTTCTTTCTATCTCAACACTGTGAGAACGGCATTTAGATGAATATGTAAATATGTGTGTTTTCCTCTCGGTTAAAAAATAGACAATTAATTGGAGATTTGCATGTCAGTGAAGGCGGAGCTCGCAAACTCCCGAAACGAACTAACGAACGAAATTTGCTTCGGCTTAATTTTGTTTGAAATGCTGTCACAACAGTTCAAGTCTTTGATTTCGCTTGAAGTATATCGGGGCCTTAATGTGTCAATGTCATGAAAACACGTGCAGGTCTTATTTCACCTCAAAATCAAAAGAAAAGATATTCTGAACGAAGATGATGATGCCTGGTTTTGCTTTGAGGCATCATTTTCAACACAATTTTCCCCCAAAATGTGGTGAAATATGACTCAGAAATAACCTCTAAAAGCTGCCCATTTCTCAGCACAACAGATAATGAAAGATCTCCTCTATTCACACTACAGCGGTACACAAAATATACAACTGTATGACTTTTCTCCAGGTTATGAAACGTGTTCTAAACTGAATTTCCTCTACAGCTGACTTCTCACGTGACCATGACTACTGCCTGTGTTTCTCTGCTTTGCGGCCAGGATCTGTGTATGGTACAGACGCCCTTCCTCGCACAACCGATAGTACGAAACTACTGGCTCGCCTATCATTCCTCAAAAGCAGAGCTTAAGTTCCCCAACGAATAAACAACTGATGTGTGTCCAAAGGTCAAGAACCCTGAACACCATAGAGCTCAACAGTGACTATGCACTTAGTTTTACAGAGGGCTTGGATTCCATTTTCCCCACTGGAATTTCAAAGATCGTTCAATACTTAATAGATGAAAGATTTCACCCCACGCAGATTTCACAACGGGGTCAACTTGGTTGTGCAGATTTGCCATGTTGACAAACAGTATGCTGTTTGGTTTGAAAGTGACTTCTGTGTGAGCTGTGCTTTATACATCACTACACTATAAACAACCATTTTATCCAGCAAAATTTTGCTAATGTAAACGGACCTTAAGAGCAACTTCAGCCTTTAGCTAACATTATGTAGCTAACCTCCTGAAATATGGTATGTTTAATGAATTTCACTGAGAATGCGCAATTAAACACTTTTTACATTTTTGTTTAAGTCTACATTAGAAAAATATTTCATGCTTAAGAGCTGTTTCACAAAGAAGATTTTTTTTTTTTTACTTTAATGACCTTACTGTTGAGCTCATTATTCTGATTGTTTTAATTCTCAGCATTTATAACTGACACTATATTGGAATAACAATAACTGTATTGGAGCTATAGTTTGGTTGTGCGCTCTGCTTTTGAGGAAAGTGACCCCAATATTCACTGTTCTAATATTTACTGTGGGTCACATCAAAGAATATTATGCAGTAACACTTGACCTTTTCAAAACAAAAGCCCTTTTCTTCTGTGCAATTAATGTTACAGCACTCTTACTCTGTTGATGATTTCTCCCCTCAATCGGATCAGTCTTTTCTGCACTGAAACGCCTGTCATTTTCCCTGTCTAGCACTTCCCAGCACATAACCGGGTCCCGTCTAGACCTTCTTTGTGTCTTTGACATACTCTTGAGCTCCTGTTGAAATCTGTAGCAGACCAACTAACGGGCCTCCTGGCAGTGTTGGCCTATAGCTGCTAATGCGCTCTGCAGGAAGCTGCAATTTTGCGCTGACACAGCGCCATTTTTCCCCTTCACACTGAGTGTGCGGGTGCGTTGGTGTTCTGTGGTGGAGGGGAGGGGGGTGTTGCCATCGCACTCTGTTGTGTCATGGAGGTGATGGTGTGTGCTAATGAATTTCTACTTTCCACTAGAAAACTTACACACAACTGCATTCATGCACACCATGGAATTTGAAATCACTAACAAACTCTAAATTTTAGCTAACATGATGATTTCCATGCTAGTCGTACCTGCAAATGTTCAAGTTGGTTGAGTAGCCTTTGTTAAAGCAAGAATCCTCTTTGAAAACAAAATAACTGTGAAATTTCCAGATAAGAAAAAGTTTTTCCCAGCAGGAAGCATCGTAATTCATTTACTGTAGCAGCGTCTCATCCCGCGTTTGAGGAGAATAATGGTAGACGGGTGTTATTTGCGCACGCACCAGCAGGTGGCTCACGTGAGTCAACATGAGTGTCAACAGAACCAGGAACTATGATGAAGCAGCGCTAAATATAGCGTTATTATGTCAAAATACTCATTTATTCAATTTTAAATTAAACAAATGTAATCCTGATAGTATTCCCACTTTTTAGGGGCTTTTTCTGCTTGTTTGTGGGCAGCACAAGAGGAATTACATTAACTTTCTTTTCTGGGCTTGCTGAAAAGCACAATATTTTCAAGCGCTTTGCTCTACCTCAG
This sequence comes from Sinocyclocheilus rhinocerous, assembly GCF_001515625.1. Classification (NCBI taxonomy): domain Eukaryota; kingdom Metazoa; phylum Chordata; class Actinopteri; order Cypriniformes; family Cyprinidae; genus Sinocyclocheilus; species Sinocyclocheilus rhinocerous. Next base: position 768,770 of record NW_015657491.1, read on the forward strand.
GAGCAGGCTGATTCGACACCGCATTGAAACATGCGCCCTGTAACCTCTTACCTCAGACCTGGATCAAAACCACTGTACCTGTTAAAGGAATAGTTCATTTAAAAAATGTAACTTCTTTCATTAATTACTCACCGTAATGTCCTTCCAAACCTGTATGACTTAAGCGAGAAAGTCCATTCATCTGTTTGAATATGCAAAAGTACAAATCAGGTATGAGAATTACTGTGAAAGGAAATATCAACAGTGAATAACTACTTAAATTTTAATCTTTTTAATTTCCTCACAAAGCAGAAGACTTGGAATATAAGTCATAGACAACTTTTTTTTTGTGTGCTTTTTTCCCCTTTTTAACAGTTTGTCCTCATTGACTTTCAGAGTAGGTAGAAGCAAAACATTACAAAATTTTGTGTTCTGCAGTAGAAAGTTAAGAGCATATGGATTTGGTTGAGCATGAGGGTGAGTAAATAATGACAGAATTTTTGTTTTGTGGCTTAAAGGGATAGTTCACCCAGAAATGAAAATTTGATGTTTATCTGCTTACCCCCAGGGCATCCAAGATGTAGGTGACTTTGTTTCTCCAGTAGAACACAAATGAAGATTTTTAACTCAAACTGTTGCAGTCTGTCAGTCATGTAATGGCAGTCAGTGGGCTCCACGGCTTTGAGAGTAAAAAAAACCATACACAGACAAAACCAAATTAAACCCTGCAGCTCGTGACGATACATTGATGTGTAAAGACACAAAACGATCGTACAGTATAAGTAGATGCCTCATTAGTGACTGTTTCTATGGGCTGCGATATGATCCAAAATGGCGGACGCGTCAACGTATCTGGAGCGGTCGAATAGGGCATCTATACATATCTATGATAGTAGACGCAAATGAGGTGTGTTTTTCCGTCTACAAACCCGAATAGGATTTTTCAATTGGCTTTTGGATTATTGCAGAAAATAAGTTCAGTTACCAACAAAAGTTTATGATTCTTACACGTTTTGTTCACAAAAAAATAGAAAATTACATAAATGGCGAGTAAGCGTCATCTCATAAATAACTGAAAATTTGGTCAGTGGCGGGGAAAGAGTTGAAATCCACAAGTTGGAAAGTTTGAGTTAAAATAGTTTGCAAGATTGCGATTATAAACAGAACAAGGCAGTAAAAGCAGACTAATGAATAGATTAGTTTACCCGTTCGATTTAATGTTAAAGAAAGCATTTGTAGTCCCACTAGTAATTACATATTTCAAGACATGTAATATCTTTAAAAAAAATCACAAGTGGGATATTACTGATGGATTTTATGGCATAGAAAAACATGGGTATATCTTGGGCTTGTGTTAAATACAGACCTTATTTCAGGCATTTAACCAAAAATTCACTTTCTAACTGGTTTCCGAGTTTTAGGACTCATTCTTGCAGCATTTTATTGCTGTTCCTTTAATTTGTAGAAAGTGATAGCAAATGTTCTCAGATACAAAATTCTGATTTCCCTTTCTCCGTGTTAAATTCCAAAACCTTGTTCCAACATAAGCCTGCCTGCTCTTCAGGAATAGCTACATTTGTAAATCTGTCAATCCAGCAAATGTTTCCAGCCTTGTGTTCATTGGAGGTTATCACACAAATGGGATCCGTGTTGATTGGTGAATTGTGCAAATTGGGCTACTATGAAACAATAAATGAATAAAGGGTCTTTTTCATTACATGAATATTTACAAAGGACTGAAGAGGACGCTCTTGTTGAATGAGTGTAATTGTGTGGTATATTTTTTCCCTAAATCAGAGCAAAGTCAGGACAGCGTTGCTGGCATGTCGGACTCCAGCTCCTTGCAGGATGTCTTCATGGACGCCACCAGCTCACAGGACAGCAGCCACAAGGTCGATTCTGGGAAGTGTAGTATTTTTCCGGAAGAATCAAATGCCACTGGAAAAGAGAAACCGGCCACAGCAGAGGATGCAGGTATTGATCCCAGTTCTTCTAAACACGTACTTAATGCACATTTTGGAAATAATTTATGATTTATGAATTTTTAACCCTGTTACAATAACAGTATTTATTGTATTTGCGGGAGCAAATAATTTGAATTATTGTTCTGTCTGTGGAGCTCAGGAGTGACTCTCGAACTGGTTAACACATGGTTACAATCATAATCATAATCATGATAAAGGTGGCTGCCAACAGATTAACCAGTAAATACTTAATGGTTATTAGGCACATCTCCCGTCATATTCCCATTATGGTTAAAAAATCTAATTATATTTGCTTAATTGTGGTCAAATGTATTTAATATTTAGCATTTAGTATTAATATTTACCATATTGTATTCTTATATTTTTGTAAACACTCACCAACCCAAAACTTTTGTACCGTTGTATATAAATATTGTAATTAGTTTTTTGTTTAATATTTTTTTTTTATGAAATTATTGAATAACTCTAAAAATAATTGAATGTAAAATGATCTTAATTGTCTTGAAAATGTCTTAATTTTCTTTAAGCTAAAAATTATTTCAGTCACATTTTTGTATGGGGACCAATTCTCACTATTAATTAACTATTAACTACGACTCCTAATTTTCTGCTTATTAATAGTTAATAAGGTAGTTGTTAAGTTTAAGTATGGGGTAGAGATTAAGGGATCTAAAATTAGTTCATGCAGAATAAGGCATTCATATTATAAGTACTAATAAACAGTCAATATACTAGTAACTTGTATGCTAATAAGCGACTAGTTAATAGTGAGAACATGTCCTTAAAATAAAGTGCTACCATAATTTCTTAGCATTTTCTTTTGATATTGGATTGAAATAAAAGCCAGACATGTTCTTGACAGTTTTCCTGAAATTCAGCCAATATCGGTCTTGCCAGGATCACAAAACACAGTGGATTATCATTTCCTACTCTGTTGCTTTTTACAATCAAGTTCCTCTGCCCTCTTAAAATCCCACAGGCCCCTTGGAGGACAAGAACATGGATATCAGCTCTGCCACACTCTCTCAAGAATCTTCAGTCACACAAGAGTCTTCAGACACCACCTTATCCATCACCTCCCCTGAGGCCTCTGTCCCCAAAACCCCTACCACAGACACCCCGACCCAAGCTCCACCTCTGCCACTGCACTCCACCCAACCACACAGACCCCACCCTCAGACCAGCTCCTCCACTGAGTGCAAGCGCAGGCCAGAGCCGCCGCCTCCGCTGGAGGTGATAGAGTTGCCTAAGTGTCTGCCGCCGGGATGGCGAGAGCAGAGGAAAACACTAGTGGAAGTGTGTGTGAGGTCTCTCTTCCTGTGTCTGAGTCGCTACCCGCAACACTACAAGAGTCTCTATCGTCTGGCCCACCTGTACTCCTACAGCAAGAAACACAAGGTGCGCATACACACACACACACACACACTTTGTACACACACCTCACAGTGTATCATTTCTGCACCACTGAAATACAGGAATGCAAACTTGCATGTGGTCTGAGACAAATGAAGTAGAGATCTTTTTTTTTTGTTTTATCTCTAAAAAAATAATCAGTGTTGTGCAAGTTACTCTGGAAATGTAATTCAATTACTGATTACTCCTTTTAAAAGTAATCAAGTTACTGTTCTTATTACTTTATTTCAAAAGTAATTAGTTACATCAAAAGTTACGTTACTTTTTTTCTGTCCATCCTTGAAATTTCCATGAAATAGTAAGTTTCGTGTTGCCTAGCCACAACATTCCAGCATAAACGCTACCGATAAAATATTATTAATGTTATTAAAGCATCAACATTCACAAACCACTGTTATTTTTAACTAAAAGCAAGCATAGGCTGCTGCGTGCATGGTTTGGCATGGCAGAATGCGAGCAAAGAGCGCTCCCTTTATAATCTCTATTAAAAGCTGACATCTCAGTTCATCACGATCTCACAAAGCTCTGTTATAACATATAGTTTTCTTGTTGCTTTTGTGCAATAGATGAATAACAATTTATTTGTTTTTGGATATTTTATGTTTAGATATTTCTATTTTGCGTGAGTCCAGCGAATCATTTTATTCTCCCGCATCCCGCTCACACACGAGTCTCTACCCACCCACACCCGCCCATCAAATCTCATCCCGCGCCGCACTCTGTTGCGTCGGGTCCCGCGGGAGTGCAGGTCTCTAATCCACTAGCACTGGACTCGACAGTATAAGTTGACGCACTGCTCTCCGCGCCCAGTACTTTCTCGAGAAGTTTTACCGTGCTGTGCTGCTCTTTCAGGTGTTTTAAATAGGATGTGGAGTTTTTCACGGTTGAAAAGATTTTCTTCGCCCCACATAATTGGCAACGCACAATAATGTTCTTGCCTTTGACAGAAATAAATTCAAAATAGAAAGTGTACTTTTCTCTCTCCAAGCTGAGTTTTTTTTTTTGGTTGGTTGTATCCGCCTCGCAGGCGCTTACCAGTCAAAGTAGGTCTCAGGTAGAGGACGTCGCGTGTGCTACACCCTTTTTACAATCTTCTGTAGATGATAAAACAGTGCATTGTGTTGGCAATGATGTAACACAGCGGGAACATATAGAGACCTTGACTTGGAACTATACTTTAATTTTTATTTTGGAAATTATAACATGTTAAATTTCTCTGTTACTAAAAAAGAAATCAAATTACTAATAAGTAATGCATTACTGCCCAACACTGAAAATAATAATATTTATTAAGTAAATTTTCTTCCCAGGGGTCGCATCTTTTTCACCCATGATGAATGAGTTTGCAACCCTGTTGTGCTAATGTATTTTGGTGAAATTCACAGTTTTGACTCGGCACATTTTTCTGAAGGACTACAATAAACACTAAAGTTTATTAATTACTACATAGTTCAAACTTTTCTTCTATTTTACAGATTCTACCAAACCTGTCAAGTGTCATGTAACCAAACGCATAGTCACGCAACAATTATTATTAGTATATTAATAATTTAATATTAATAAAATGTCAAGTAACATCATCTTTTAAAGTACTACATAAATATTAATGTTATAATATGCTATAATCTTTAATGCCTGTTATAAAATAAAAAATAAAAACTTTTTATACATGTTTTTCAAACACCATTATCGTAAACTAAAAATAAAATAAACATATACTTTTTATTTCTCTTATAAAAAAAAAAAAACTTGTTACACCGGTTTTTCAAACACTTCCTGTCGGAGTTATCGTTAACTAAAACTAAAATAAAATATTAACTGAAATAAAATTTTAACAAAATTTACTTTATTTCAGCTAGTTGCCAAGGCAGCATTTCTCGCTTTTGTTTAGTTTGTTGAAGTACTAAAATATCTAAAACTACATAAACTAAAGCTAAAAGTTACAACTCAATGAAACCATATAGACAAAAAAAAACTAAGACAAATTACAAAAACAACAAAATTACTGAAACTTCAAAAATTAATATGAAAACATAAGACAATATAAAAATAAAATCTCATTCAGAATATTAACAAAAACTATAAAAGTTTATCAATGATACTGAATGCTTGCTAAATTCTGCTATTGGTTGAACAGGTCAGTGAATCTTATGAATAAAAAAAAAAATCTCATTCTCATTACTGTAGTGTGAAAAAAAATGTGCATTAATAACAAATACTAAAAACATACAAAAATACTATTTACAGATGTACTTTACTGTTAAATATGTAGTGTAATAATAATTTAATAATAAACTTTTTCCCCATTATACTAATCAGAATGATATTTTCTCAATTTACAGTAGACAACTAAGAATTTACGTAATGGTCTTCGAGAGTCTTCATTTTCTTTATGCAGATTATTTCTTCTTATAGTACGGGGCTGTTGAATGCTTGAATCTGACTGGCTGACGAACATTCTAAGGTGTGCGATTATTTTCAGGGAAATTCACAGCTAAAGTAGTTCTAGGCAGGTCTTGACCGCATTACATGTCCATATCACTTCGCCAAATGATTTCAGTTATTTCAAAGGTCCTTACAGCCTACAACAGCAAAAGAACCAAAAATCCACAACGAAAAAAAACTTGTTACACCGGTTTTTCAAACACTTCCTGTCGGAGTTATCGTTAACTAAAACTAAAATAAAATATTAACTGAAATAAAATTTTAACAAAATTTACTTTATTTCAGCTAGTTGCCAAGGCAGCATTTCTCGCCTTTGTTTAGTTTAAGTTGAAGTACTAAAATATCTAAAACTACATAAACTAAAGCTAAAAGTTACAACTCAATGAAACCATATAGACAAAAAAAACTAAGACAAATGACAAAAACAACAAAATTACTGAAACTTCAAAAATTAATATGAAAACATAAGACAATATAAAAATAAAATCTCATTCAGAATATTAACAAAAACTATAAAAGTTTATCAATGATACTGAATGCTTCATAAATTCTGCTATTGGTTGAACAGGTCAGTGAATCTTATGAATAAAAAAAAAATCTCATTCTCATTACTGTAGTGTGAAAAAAAATGTGCATTAATAACAAATACTAAAAACATACAAAAATACTATTTACAGATGTACTTTACTGTTAAATATGTAGTGTAATAATAATTTAATAATACACTTTTTCCCCATTATACTAATCAGAATGATATTTTCTCAATTTACAGTAGACAACTAAGAATTTACGTAATGGTCTTCGAGAGTCTTCATTTTCTTTATGCAGATTATTTCTTCTTATAGTACGGGGCTGTTGAATGCTTGAATCTGACTGGCTGACGAACATTCTAAGGTGTGCGATTATTTTCAGGGAAATTCACAGCTAAAGTAGTTCTAGGCAGGTCTTGACCGCATTACATGTCCATATCACTTCGCCAAATGATTTCAGTTATTTCAAAGGTCCTTACAGCCTACAACAGCAAAAGAACCAAAAATCCACAACGACACTGACCAAGCTAATAAATATAGTAAACTATAGGATAAAAACGACAAATTATCTCCATGTTTTTGCCACAAAATTATGTTTTATTATGTACAGAAAGCACATACTCTATCTCTCCCACTCTCTCTCCCTTACAAACGCACACTCATACAGTACTGACACACACACACACACACACACACACACACAGAAACATACACATGCACAGAAACGTGTTGTCAGTGCTGCTCTGATGATTTGATCAGTAATATAGTTTAGCAACTTAAAAGCTACATGTCATTTGTCATTAGCAAGGTAATAACGCCGCTGTTCTTGAAGCAGATGTGTTTCGCTATTAGTAGACTCGCTGCTGCCGAACAGTGTTGAGAGACACACAGACTCAGCTAATTCACGCACGGTTAATCTCTCTCTCCCATAACTGCATTAATAACTGCATTACTAGCAACGGCTCAAGCCACCGTTACTAGGTCTAAAATGACAATTTGGAATTAGCAACAGAGGCGCTGGATGAGATGCGTAAGAAATGAATCCTTCTCACAACAGTCTTTTTAGGACAAAATCGGACGAATTTCTTGAAATACATCATCTGAACAATGTCTCTAGGTGTGGGAACCATAGTATAAGTGGAATAATTGACTCCGGTCCGTTAAATTATTTTAAAATAATGCACACCCGAGGTGTAATGCACGCCCGTCGTCAATTATTCCTTACTTGATTTTATGGTGAAGTATAACCATGACATTTCTTGACGGTGTTAATGAGATTCACCTTGTGTAGTCCCACCCCATTGACTGAGTCAGTGTTGAGCCGCTCAAAGTGTTTTGTAATCTTCACGGTGTTTATATTATATTTTAGGAAATCACACTGCAACTGGCTTGTAAGTATACTTATAGTTGTCTCTGCACATAACGCTGGAAAGTATTTTGACATAAAAAAGATATGCATGCGCTTTACAATAACCATCTACTGCACAAGAACACCAGAATCAGCTCTAGATATATGTGCATCTCTAATACTAACTCAGCCAAGAGGATGATATCATATTCACTAGTGTGTGAGTGTGTGTGTGTTTAAAGCCCGTGCACGGTGGATGCCACAACCTACAGATAGTTAGACTCACCTCATGGGTGTAAAAAGAGCAGTAGTGCCAAGTTAAGCGCAATGCCAGAATGTTGTGTAATACCCCTGACCACTAAATAAACCACTTACACTTGCCTGAAGTCTAATGTATCCGCTGCAGTTTGTTTTTTACTTGTGGTTGATATGTGAAGTTGATAAGTGTGCACATGGGCTCAGTGGGGATTCCCCATGCTGACTTTACATACAGTATGTGGTCAAGTCATGTAAAAACCCGTGCTAAATAAATCAACTTCCTGCTCGAATGGGCTGATGGCCTTTGTTAGGCACAGCAGTGGCGTGCCTGCAAGCCCTTCAGACGTCACATTATTATGCGGTAGAGGAGGACATCAAGTGCTGTATTACTTTTATAATTTGGGCATTGAAAACTGTGCCCACTCACCTCATGGGTGTAAAAAGAGCAGTAGTGCCAAGTTAAGCGCAATGCCAGAATGTTGTGTAACACCCCTGACCATTAAACAAACCACTTACACTTGCCTGAAGTCTAATGTATCCGCTGCAGTTTGTTTTTTACTTGTGGTTGATATGTGAAGTCGATAAGTGTGCACATGGGCTCAGTGGGGATTCCCCATGCTGACTTTACATACAGTATGTGGTCAAGTCATGTAAAAACCCGTGCTAAATAAATCAACTTCCTGCTCGAATGGGCTGATGGCCTTTGTTAGGCACAGCAGTGGCGTGCCTGCAAGCCCTTCAGACGTCACATTATTATGCGGTAGAGGAGGACATCAAGTGCTGTATTACTTTTATAATTTTTTATTTTACTTATAATTTCTAAGTACTTAAAAGAATATCAAAAACGTTTCATTAAACTTTTTTTAAATTCATTTATTATCTGTTACTTGTCCTTTAATGGGAGCTGTGCAGTAGCTGTTAATGTATTGTGTGTTTTGCACGGCTGTTTTAACCAATCAGCATCCAGAATCGTAAGTGTCCATTTTGTAATTATTATTTAATTATAATGATCATGAACATATCTGTATGATATGATATATTTAATATATAGTCATATTGATTTTATGAGAAACAAATTAACAAGTTTATATAAAATTTTAAATGCACTACTTTTCAAAAGTTTCAGGCCATTGTCAGTTTTTTTTCTTTTTTTTTATTTCAGCAAAGATGCATTAAATACAAAAGGTGACAATAAAAAACATATTATGTATTTTTTTTTCTAAATTATATTCATTTAAAATAAATGCTGTTCTTTGTTCATCAAAGAATCCTGAAAAAAATGCATCACAGTTTCCATAAAATATTAAGCAGCACAATATTGTTTTTAACATTGATAATAATAAATGTTTCTTGAGCATCAAATCAGCACATTATAATAATTTCTGAAGGATCATGTGACACTGAGGAGTGGAGTAATGATGCTGAAAATTCATCTTTGCATCACAGAAATTTTAAATTACATTAAATTACATTAGGATTTTAGAATACATTACAATAGAAAATTGTTCATTTAAATTGTAATAATATTTCACGATATTAACTGTTTTTATTGTATTTTTGATCAAATAAATACAGCCTTGGTAAGCATAAAAGACTTCTATCAATAACATTTAAAAAAAACACTTTTGAAGCTTAGTCTACAAGCAAAAAAAAATAAAAAATACTAAAACCATAAATAATTTGAACATTCAGTCTGATGCTCACTAAAGGAAACATCTGCTGTGGCTTGTGTACCTTCAGCTTTTATTTATGGGAAATTCACCATGAAAGGTATACCTGTAATGTCTATTAGTATTTATTTCCCCAGAGTCCCATTTGGCGACACATGGATTTTTTTTAAAGGGGTGGTTGATTGCGATTTCACTTTTTTAACGTTCGTTAGTGTATAATGTTGCTGTTTGAGCATAAACAATATCTGCAAAGTTACGGCGCTGGAAGTTCTATGCAAACGGAGATATCGTCTTTTAAAATTCTACAACGAGCTACTTCCCAGGTTTGTTACGTCACAAACCCAGAAATTTACATAAACTCCGCCCCCGGGAGCATGCAACAAAGGCGGTGGGGCCATGTTGCGCGATGTTCAATGCCAGATTCACACAAAGGCTATTACTGAAACATGGAGCAGTTGCCACTTTAAAAGCTGAGGCAGCTGTTGTTGGGCCCCAACCTGTAAGTATGTTTTATTATTTAGAAATGTATTTTCCATGTATAGATTCTGTCATTATTTTTTGGTTATATCAAGGACGTAAACAAAGGCCAACGCTGTTTGGCTTTAGTAGCCAGTTAGCTAAATGCTATTTCGTACTTCTAAGACAAACGTGTACAAACATCAACAAACTTCTATGTAATCACACCTCAAATTGATACGGCAATATTGACACCATTATTCACATTCCACCGGAGCACATGCAACTATTGCCTGTAATGGTAATGGGCGTGAAGTTTCCGGACATCGTGCAGTACGCGGTTAACGAATCACAACACACTGGGCCAGCTAACCAATCTGAGCCCATTGCGTATTTCTGAGGGAGTGGTATCATAGAAACAGGAAGTCAACCGGCCGTTCAAATGACAATGGAGACAGCGGCATAGAATAAAGGTAAAATATATGAAAAATTAGGCAGTTTTTTTAAAACTAAGCATGAACATACACTGCACCCCATAAACGCAATCAAGCCTAGAAAAAAAGCAGTCAACCACCCCTTTAAGGATGATTTGTCATTACTATAGTACATTACCTTTTTCCCTTTTTCATATTTTTTTGTGTATTTTTTAAGTTTAAATCAATCAATGGGAAAATGTGCTTAATGGTCAAAATACAAAAATATTTTTGTACAATGATCAGCATACACTAAAGCCTGTATAAATACTTGTATTTTTTTTTTTTTTTGCATTTTGGTAATGAGCATTATGGCAGCCCAAGCACTTATTTGGGATGTCAAATGTGAAAAATAAGTCTCATTTCATTTTTTAAACATGTATAATTTCATTGTGGGTTTTTTTTTTTGGGGGGGGGGAAA
>NW_015657491.1:783196-786303 GCF_001515625.1 Sinocyclocheilus rhinocerous
TTAGTTAGTGTGTAATGTTGCTGTTTGAGCATAAACAATATCTGCAAAGTTACGGCGCTGGAAGTTCTATGCAAACGGAGATATCGTCTTTTAAAATTCTACAACGAGCTACTTCCCAGGTTTGTTACGTCACAAACCCAGAAATTTACATAAACTCCGCCCCCGGGAGCATGCAACAAAGGCGGTGGGGCCATGTTGCGCGATGTTCAATGCCAGATTCACACAAAGGCTATTACTGAAACATGGAGCAGTTGCCACTTTAAAAGCTGAGGCAGCTGTTGTTGGGCCCCAACCTGTAAGTATGTTTTATTATTTAGAAATGTATTTTCCATGTATAGATTCTGTCATTATTTTTTGGTTATATCAAGGACGTAAACAAAGGCCAACGCTGTTTGGCTTTAGTAGCCAGTTAGCTAAATGCTATTTCGTACTTCTAAGACAAACGTGTACAAACATCAACAAACTTCTATGTAATCACACCTCAAATTGATACGGCAATATTGACACCATTATTCACATTCCACCGGAGCACATGCAACTATTGCCTGTAATGGTAATGGGCGTGAAGTTTCCGGACATCGTGCAGTACGCGGTTAACGAATCACAACACACTGGGCCAGCTAACCAATCTGAGCCCATTGCGTATTTCTGAGGGAGTGGTATCATAGAAACAGGAAGTCAACCGGCCGTTCAAATGACAATGGAGACAACGGCTTACAATAAAGGTAAAATATATGAAAAATAAGTTTTTTTTTTTTTTTTTAATTAAGCATGAAGACATGTTACACTGCACCCCATAAACACAATCAAGCCAAGAAAAAAAGCAGTCAACCACCCCTTTTAATTTCATTTTTTTGAGCCACCCAAATGCAAATAGAGGAACAAAATCACAATTTCTGTTGATGTTTTAGTGACCGAGCGTTTGAGACTGATTCATCTTGTGAATGATGCTGCAAATGACATGCCGACCTGCGCTTTTTGTCACTAATATGCAAGAAAAAGATGTTGTTGTCATAATGACATTTTTTATAATAATAATACAAAATTCAGTTTCTCAATTCATTCGCCACTGGCCAGTGTGACGGTGGTAATTTTGGGCCCTGCCTGAAAGCGTATTACAGCATTTGTTTGTATTAGAACCAACATTTCAAACTCTGTGTAAACACACTGACATACAGTCCCTGCATATCATTATCTCTTTTTCTTTTTGGTGAATTTTCTATGAAAGCTTTAGCTTCCCTTTCTACGGAACAATAGGAGCTTCCTTTGTCGCAAGAAAGAAATGTTAGTGTGTTTTTTTTAACTGAAGGTTGTTATATCCATAGCCATGTATAATAATATCAGTGACTGCTTAATGGAAGGAGGACACTTGAAAAGAATGCAAAGCATTATTGTTCATGTTTCTTTCAGAGTAGGGTAGACCAAAGCCTGATCTCTGTGATTATGTTCTGCTGGCATAACCTTTCATATCCAGCCTAATGCTTTCTTTTCTGTTTTGTTCTTTCTCTCACTGTCATATCTTGAATTACAGTAGCTAAAGGAATGCTTCACTCCAAAATGACAATTTTTGTCATCGTTTACTCATCCTCATGTCATTCCAACTTCCTTTCATCCTGAATTATTAAGAATGACAAAAATGCACCATGCAAGTATCATAAACATATTTCATATGACTTGTGCACTATATTTCAAGCCTTCTGAAGACACATGATAGCTTTGTGTGAAAAAACTCTTGAATTTATTCACTGAAGATCGTGAGTTCATGTGAGAAAAGTAGCAATGCCTTGTTCTTTAACAAACTGTTCTTTGAGTCAGATCTTTTCAATGAATTGGCTGATCCACTTCACAGTACCCATCCCAATGATTTATTCACAAATCGCAATGGTTAACAGCTCATTTTAAAGGAAAAGTATAATTGAATAATGGTTTAAATTTCAATCTACAGGGCTCCAGACTAACAAAAGTTTTGTTAGTCTGATAATTGGCCAGTGTGGTGTGGTTTTGTTCCGCTTCTGGCCCGTTTGCTGTTTAATGTTTCTCAAACGCAACAGAAATGGCAGTGTTTATAGGCTAATCAAACTAGTAGTGGCACCAGTGCAACCTCTCGTTTATCACTGAATAATGACTTAAAATTTCAGTCTATTATAAGAGAAGACCTGAAATAAAGCAGATGAACTACTGTTATGGTGCATCCTTTTTTAAAGCTTGGAAGTTTCAGTTCTTATTCATTATGATTGCATGCACAAGGAGCCAATAGTTTATTCAAAATTACTATTACATGTCAGACTTGGAGTCACTATATCATGCCATCTCTCTCTTTCTCTATGTATCTTTCTCTCTCTCTCTCTCTCTCTCCATTGCACGTGTTTGTGCTCTTTTCAGACACTTTCTTACCAAACGGACTCACGTGTGTCATCTCCATCCCTTCACACTGAGAAATCTGTCTGATCTTTGAGCAGAGATGGTTCAGCTCTGAAATTTAATCACCCCACCATGAGATTTTATAACCGCCACAACATATTTAATCGCACCCGACTCGTTCCCAAGGCGCGAAAGCATGGAAATTTAGCTCTCGGATTTAATGAATGGCCCCAAACAGCGTTTGAGCTCTCGTTTGTACAGTGTGTGAGATACAGTGAGAGATACGTGTGTGTCTGTATCCTAATAAAGAAGACTGCAGCGCTCTGATGTTATGTGTTCATTAACGGTGAATTAGCGGTGTGGAAATGGATTTGATGGGATGATACAGTGTAATTATATTGGAGTGTCACAAGAGTTTGGATTAGCTTTCAGTCTTTAGCTGTAATGGGATCTGTTTGTCTACATTTTAAAGTTGTTTCTGTGTTTTCCTGGGTTCAGTAAGGCAGGTCATGCAAAGTTTTTATGTATAGAATATCTGGATGGCCTGCTGGGTTAGATTAAAATTTATAGTACTGTATTTGCAGTCCCACAATGCAATGGGATTTAAAGGTGACATATCATGAAAATCTGACTTTTCCAGGTTTTAAGTGCTATAATCAGGTCCTCGGTGAATCTACCAACCAAGGAAACGTGAAAAAGATTAACCCAGTAACTTTGTTTTGGTTAGCCTTTTTCTGCAAGCGTCT
>NW_015657491.1:786381-786938 GCF_001515625.1 Sinocyclocheilus rhinocerous
AATGCCATGGCGAAAGTTTTAGCAAAACATGCTAACTGTTCTGCCTTTGGCGGCACAGACGAGCACAGAACACTATTTAGAGTCCCAGCCTCAGAGGAGACAACAGAGCAGTGGCTTTATTTATAAGCAGGGTTCTGTGTCGTTAACTCCTGGCGCGGGCACAATGAAGACAAAACAAAGCTCAACATGTCTGAAATATTACATGCAAAACATTACTTTTAACAATTATCACTTCGTCAGCCTCAAAATAATTAGGCTAGTCTTTATTACATAACGCCGTTTCCTTTAGGAAACTACATTAAATTTAACCGCGAAAAAAAAGATAACGAATTAACATGTAAATATGTTAGTAACCCTCTCTTAACACCTCAAAAAATGTAAATATTGTAAAATCTTATGTAAATATGACATAAGACACTCACTGACGTTATATTAAAAGCACCTCTTCCGCTTTTCAGACTATTTCCGCCATTTCCGCCTTCTGAAATGAAAGATTCTACCGGACTCAAACAATGAATGATGACTTTACATTTTTAATCTTTTTAATCTTTAAACCG
>NW_015657491.1:788880-790934 GCF_001515625.1 Sinocyclocheilus rhinocerous
CGTATTTTTCAATATAAGCTCTTTTCAGACTATTTCCGCCTTCCATGAAATCTGAAATGAAAGATTCTACCGGACTCAAACAATGAATGATGACTTTACATTTTTAATCTTTACTTACCATAAACCGTCTTTCACTCGCTTCCATCTGAAGACGCTGAGAAAATGGCGGCTTCTCACACTGGTGTCGTCGAGATACGTCCGATGTTAACATGACGTGCGTGCTCTCTTTCACGTCCGCGTTCCCAACCCAGCGCCGCTGGGTTATAGATCAAGACCGATTTTCAACCCAAAATTAGGTTAAAACAACCCAACGTCCTTACCCAGCGGTCTCAACCCAGCATTTGGGTTGAAAAAACAACCCAGCGTTTTTTAGAGTGGTTTTTGAAGTTAATGTACTCTGCCTTTGCATTGTCTGCAAAACGTGAGAAGTCACACCAAGGCAAAAGGCAGTAACTTCCACATTATCAATATTTGGTTGCTGATCTCCATTTACAAAATCGTTATAGTAAAACCTGTATAAAATCTAGTGATCATGGGTTATCTCATATAGGCTATTGCATATAGTAATGTGACTGTATTAAATTTTCCTTTTTTGACTGTAACAAGCAGACTAAAATGTAGACATGTAGGTGGATATCGTGGATACCAATTTATTTGCTATGCTCATTAATGTAAAAGAATGTTAGACATAGCATAATTGCTTTTATATTGACTTTTATATTAAATAGCCTAAACTAAAAGAACGACTTGTGGATTGATGTGAACGCCAGCAAGCAGGAATAATGCTCAGAATGCTTGTGGATTAAACATCTCCGATGACGTTCATCGCCATGGATTGATTTGATCAGGTTACAAGAAAAGGTAAGATATGGATTTAATTGCGAACTGTTAGTAGGCTAATGATTTTATGACTGATCATGCTAGCTACGGCATTCGAGTCCACACGCGTCCAACTAAGTGACAGCCTGGTGAATAATCTGTATTACAAAAAGAAAAAAAAATCTTTAAAGGTTATTCACGATTACGTATTGCTGCCAAGGTATCTAGTCTTTACAGTGCTTTGTTATATGGAGCTGTTTGGTAGATCGCAATCTATCTAATTCGTTTGTCTACACAGTAATTAAAACGCGGCAGACTTTAATAAACAGTAAAAAAAAAAGGCAGAACACCGTATAACTCCAAGCCGGCACCGTAACTTCATTTTGACGCATGGCTAAACAAAGGCAGAACGCCGTAACTCAATTTGAGCGTTCCAAACAAAGTGAAAGAGCCGTAACTGGTGCTATACGGTGTTCTGCCTTGGTTTCTCCGAGGCTTTTCGAAGTTACGGTTGAGACGACCCATTATTTTCTCGGAAAAACAACGAAATTGACTCTTTAGAAGAAGATATTTATGCACATGATAAAGGATGTCTTGAATGTCCCAAAAATATCAATAACTCATTTTCGACAAAAATCGAAGTTACGGTCTTTTGCCTTTGCATGGCAGAGTAGTGGCCTAATGGTTAGCATCGGACTTGTAACCCAAATGTTGCTGTATGTGTAGACTTGGATGGGTTAAATGCAAAGAACAAATTCTGAGTATGGGTTACCATACTTGGCCTACTCGTCTCATCACCTTAAAAGAAAAGCTCTCTCTAAAAAAAACACAGTATTCAGTTTATGCATACACAGGATGCAGTATAATAAATCAGCATACTGCATTTCAGAACATTTATTGTTACCTACAACATACTATTTCAGAATCGGAAGAGCTTTATTACCAAGTATGTTTACACACACAAGGAATTTGACTTGACGACAGGAGCTTCCAGTGTAGAAGAAAGTACATTGCCTTCACATATTATGTTTAAAAAGATCAGTAGGCGGTATACATCACTGTATACTACACTTGACATACCTGTTAAAAAACAATCAGCAGGCAGTATATAGTGTCACTGCAGTAAGGAGCCTACTGCATGCTCTTTCACATACCTTTTTAAAAACCAACAGGCAGTGTAAGTACTAGATTTCATGTGTCGGTAATGTAGCATACTGCAATGTACAGTCTGTACT
>NW_015657491.1:791284-807134 GCF_001515625.1 Sinocyclocheilus rhinocerous
TTATTACCAAGTATGTTTACACACACAAGGAATTTGACTTGACGACAGGAGCTTCCAGTGTAGAAGAAAGTACATTGCCTTCACATATTATGTTTAAAAAGATCAGTAGGCGGTATACATCACTGTATACTACACTTGACATACCTGTTAAAAAACAATCAGCAGGCAGTATATAGTGTCACTGCAGTAAGGAGCCTACTGCATGCTCTTTCACATACCTTTTTAAAAACCAACAGGCAGTGTAAGTACTAGATTTCATGTGTCGGTAATGTAGCATACTGCAATGTACAGTCTGTACTATCACTGCAAACTTAACAGTACAGCGTAATACAGGTTGAAACGTTTATCACTACCTACTGTGTTACATACTATTTTCTCTATAACTAGTAGGTAATATACAGCATATAATAATATCACAGCATACTGCATTAAATTCGTGTGACAATGTTGTGTAATAGTTTCAGATACTGTATTTATCACTACATACTGTCACATACTGTTTTCTCAAAACTAGTTGGCAGCATTCAGTATGTACTATCACTGCATACTTCATTAGTCACATGACACTGCAGCGTAATACAGTTTGAAATGTTTCCTACCTACTGCATAGTCAAATACTTTTTCTCAAAACTAGTAAGCAATATACAGTAGTCAACATTTGATGTGGATCAAAAAAGTTGTCCTAAGACAAGAACGCATTTTGGTTTTAGGACAACTTTGATGAAAGGTTTTGATCCACTTCAAATGTTGACTAGTGTATAACTGCATAATTAATTAAAGTCACATGAGAGTGTAGTGTGATACAGTTTGAAATGTTCATTGCTAGCTAATACATACTGTTTTCTCAAAACTAGAGAGAATCACTGCATACTACAGTAAAGTATACACTGTGTTTAATTGAAATGTTTATCCTCACCTACTGCATACTGTTTCGGATACGGCCTACTTTTTCATTAAATAGTATATACTGTGCAGTTCAGCAGGACTCTAGTATTCCATCAGGTGTGTGTGTGTGCGAGTGAAGTGGGCAGGTTTTCCTCCGACTTCACTTGGTTCAAGTCATCACACACTCTCTCACCCTCCTGCATACAGAGCTGACTGAATATGTTTGTGTTTTCATAGAACCTGCAATGGGCACGAGACGTGTTGCTAGGGAGCAGTGTCCCATGGCAACAGCTGAAGCACATGCCGGCACAAGGACTTTTCTGCGAGAGGAATAAGACCAATCTGTTCAACGTAAGTCACACAAGCATGCAGCCGCACTTATGTCAAAGTTCACCGTATCACAGCAAATTTAGTTTGCTGCCACAGCGTGATCCAATCTGGAGATATTAGTGATGTGTGTTTATCTGGCAGAGCGAGTCTGCTGTTCATACACATGTGTGTGATGTATGCCATCACGAGTTCCTCCGATACAGTGCAGTAAAATCCCTCCACACACACACACAAATCCAGAGAGATTACGACTCCTCACTGAAAATGCCCTGAACTGGCTGGATTTGCAGTCCTCGCTGCACACCATGAGGCAGACAGGTGGCATCACTATGGTGTGTGTACATGTGTTATTGCTGTTTTGCCCAGTGGCCTTTTGGCACATTGGTACAGTCTTCACAGAGCTGAGGCCGTAACATTAGTGTTGTGTTAGTGTGTCTACCTTTGGCTGTGGGTGTGGTCGCTGGGAGGAAGCAGCCTGTGGCTTTGTCAGTTTTGGCACACGGTGGTATAAAAACACTCGGGCGTCATGTCTCGCTGGGCTTCAGAGCTCTGCCCACTAGGATACACCAACCTCGTACCCACCTGTTCTCAGCTTATGGGAAAATCCTCACATACACAAGCAGCATCCGGTCCAGGGCTCATGGAGCCTTCTGAAGAGCTTTTGCATTGTATTATGGTGGGCATTTTAGAGATGTTTTTTATGGTTATTTCTTTAAAGAGACAGTTCACTCAAAAATGAAAATTACCCCATGATTTACTCACCCTCAAGCCATCCTAGGTGTATATAACTTCTTTCAGACAAATACAATCCGAGTTATATTAAAAAATGTCCTGGCTCTTCCAAGCTTTATAATGGCAGTGAATGGTGGTTGAGATTTTGAAGTCCAATAAAGTGCGTCCATCCATCATAAAATGTGCTCCACACGGCTCTGAGGGATTAATAAAGTGAAGTGAAGTGATGCGTTTGTGTAAGAATAATAACCATATTTAAAACTTTATAAACCATAACCTCTAGCTTCCGCTAACTGTCGTACGCGCGTTCACGAGAGAGTGACGTTCCAGCGGATGATGTAGGACGTAAGCGTAGCGTAAGCTCTGGTGAGAAGTGACGAACGCAGAAGCGCAGAGGAAAAGAGCAAAGCAAAACACTGGTCACAAATTAGAGATACAAAACGAGAATGGAGGAGACTGGTTTTCCTTTGCTGTAAACAAAACTTGGTTCTCACAAGACTAGCATATTCTCACCAGAGCTTACGCTACAGCTACGTCCTACATCAGGGATCTTCAAATTCGGTCCTGGAGGGCCGGTGTCCTGCAGAGTTTAGCTCCAACTTGCCTTAACACCTGCCTGGAAGTCTATAGTATGCCTAGTAAGACCTTGATTAGCTGGTTCAGGTGTGTTTAATTAGGGTTGGAGCTAAACTCTGCAGGACACTGGCCCTCCAGGACCGAGTTTGGAGACCCCTGTCCTACATCATCCGCTGGAGCACCACTCTCTCGTGAACGCGCGTACAGTTAGCGGAAGCTGGAGATTACGGTTTATAAAGTTTTAAATATGGATATTATTCTTACACAAACACATTGATTCACTTCAGAAGGCCTTTATTAATCCCCCGGAGCCGTGTGGAGCACTTTTTATGACGGATGGATGCAATGTTTTGGGCTTCAAAATCTTGACCCCCATTCACTGGCATTATAAAGCTTGGAAGAGCCAGGACATTTTTAATATAACTCTGACTATTTGTCTGAATGAAGAAACTCATATACACCTAGGATGGCTTGAGGGTGAGTAAATCATGGGGTAATTTAAATTTTTTGGTGAACTATCCCTTTAATCTAACAGGTATTCCATGTTGCCCAATGGTATCCTTCAAAAAATGTGCAGATTTAAAGGGGTAATTCACCCAAAAAGAAAATTCTGTCATTTACTCAACCTCAGGCTGTTCCAACCCTTTATGAGTTTTTTTTTTCTTCTGTTGAACATAAAATAAGATTTTTTTTGAAGAATGCTGGTAACCAAAAAGTTGACGGTAGCCATTGACTTTCATAGTATTTTCCCCCGTATTTTCATAGTATTTTCAATGGCTACCATCAACTGTTTGGTTACCAGCATTCTTCAAAAAATCTTCAGGTTTGGAACAAATTGAGAGTGAGTAAATGATGACAGAATTTAAATTTTTGGGTGAACTATCCCTTTAAGTGTATAATTAAAGGGGTCATATGATGCGATTTCAAGTTTTCCTTTCTCTTTGGAGTGTTACAAGCTGATTGTGCATAGATAAGATCCCTGAAGTTGCAAAGACTAAAGTCTCAAAACCAAAGAGATATTCTTTATCAAAGTTAAGACTCTGCCACGCCATGAAGTAAAGTGTAGATTTAAAAAAAAAAATCAAAAGTTGAAAAGCATCAGAAAGTATTAAAGAAGTGTAAATAATATTGAATAAAAATGTAAAAAACGTGTTGAACAACTAAGATGAGATTATATTTTGAAGCTATATTTTGAGATATAAAGTTTCAGTTTCAAGAAACAAAGCTGCAATAGTCACTTTTTTTAAAATTAATTTACGTGTTTCTATATTTTTATGAATTGTGGTTAGGTTAAAACCTTAATCCTATGTCCAAAAAAGAATATTATTTAAATGAAAAATATTGCAGTCATTTTCTCGGTTGTGCTCCGTTCGATTGACATTTATGCACACGCTCTATGAAGCTATTGAGGTTTAATGACAACAGCGACATTTAATAGTTCACTGTTATGACAAGCTGCATTGGCAAATGGGAATGCTTGAATTATACGAATATAACAGTGAAATGTAAATGATGTCCTGCTGAACAAACTCTCAACTGTGTTTAGCTACACAATCACACTGTCGAAGTGCTTGCGACAGCCACATCTGGACTCATAAAACTATATTCTTATGACCTTCCTGAAGGATTTAATATAAAATGCTCCTGTATTTCTGACAACTTGCATTGCACGCTTTTTTCCACTCTTTGACCACTTTCAAATGTAATTTTGTTTACGTAGAAATGGTAATTAATCGATAATGAAATACATTTTTTCCCTTGATTTATATTTCACTTTATTCAATATAGATTGTGTCAAAGCAGTTTTACAGTCTTAAACAGGAAAATGTTTCAATAATGCAAACAAAATTCAATTCTGCTGTAAAGAAGCTCCAAAAAGAGGACAATGTTGTAATGTTAGAATTAAATAACAATAAAAATAATACATATGCACTTATCTGTACATAGTAAATGCAGTTATTTTTAAGTGGTTGTTGACATCCTATCTAAAACGTGATTTAGCAAAAAAAAAAAAAACAACATCAATAACGTTACCTCTCTAATATGTCCTCTCTAATATCCGTGCGTGCAAAGGTTCTGCGCGATCCTTCTTGTTCAATATTCTCTGGGTCTGAATCCGGCTCAAATTGATATGGCAATATTGACGCCATCCTTAAAGGGGTCATATGATGCTGGTAAAAAGAACATTATTTTGTGTATTTGGTGTAATGAAAAATTATGCGTTTTTCGAACCGCCAAGCATGAGAGCATACTAGTATAGTACATACAACATGCTAGTACACCCCCAAAACAAATTCAAGACATTGTAAAAAAGCATAATAGGATCCCTTTAAAGTCAGTTCTTCATTGTTTCGGTGATGGCATCGTCCAGCTCAGTTCAGTTCTCATCCAATAGTGTCTGTGCAGTCAAGTTGATAATATTGCCAAATATTAAGTGCCCGCAACTAAGCAAGACAAAAGGCGACAGTGGCAAGGAACCCAAACTCCATCGGTGACAGAAATGGAGAAAAAAAAACCTTGGGAGAAACCAGGCTCAGTCAAGGAGGCCAGTTCTCCTCTGAACCAGCATGGTGTGGTTTAGTTCGAAGCTGCAACACAAATCAGACTGTGGACTGGCATCACTCAGAACATCCATCCAGTTAATTGACTATTTTCACTATTGATCAGTTGTTGCATGTAAGTAACCTTTTATTTGCACCGTTGTAGAAGGCTTGTGAAATGGAGAGAAAACACAGGACATACTGTATATTTTGTTGTGTCATGAATCACGTTGTCATTTCCTGTTGTTCCTCCTACAGAACAGGAGAGGAGGAATCTTTGCCTTTGTTTGTGTGTGAGTGAGTGATATGGGTCAGGCTGCTCTAGTTTGCTCTGGGCTCTGGCAGTATTTGTTGGCCTAAGCCTTAAACGCATCACAAAAACACAAACACAGTTTCTCTCCCATGTCCACACACACTCAGGCATATGCGCTTGCATATGTAGCTGCCCACTCTCCTGTTCTCACTGGACCACTGGCCCGAGCCACAGACTAGCTGCCTGGATCATGTTCATTTGTCTTCAGTTCTTTCAGCATCACACCTATAACTGATAAACCTTTTACTATTTTATTTTATTTTGTTATTTTGTATGTTATATTTTATTTTACTTTACTTCCTGTCCAGTTTTCTTTAGATGTCTGAAATTTGTGAAAGTTCAGCCGAACAAGCACCTGTGGTTCACATGTAGAGATACGGTCAGCACGATTTGCATCTTGACTTTCCTTTTTAGCAGAAAGAGGTTGGAAATGCTGTGTGTGTGTGTGTGTTGTTGTCTCAGTGGAAAAGCACAAACATTAACAGAGGGAGAAGGGGAAATTAGAGCTGTATGACAGAGATACACCTCTGCACTCTCTGCGCCTCAGTGACTGCAACATAAACATTTTCCCAGATTCTCGTCTCTCTTCACTTTTTTCTCATCTCCTCTCGTCTCTTCTCTCTTCTTGTTTCATCTTTTCTCTAAGTTCTTCTCTTCTCATGTAGTTTCTCTTCTCACCTCTTGTTTTTTTGTCTCATCTTGTTTCATCTTTCCTTTTCTTATTTTCTTGTCTCTTCTCATGTCTCACCATGTCTTCTACTTGTCTCAGATCTTGTCTTTGCATCATCTTGTCTTTTTTATTCTCTATTCTCGCTGTCTCTTTTGTTCTCAATCTCACTTTTTTTCTTGTCTCTCTTCTTCTTTCCTATTCTCATCTCGTCCCCCTCCCTTTTTCTTTTCTTGTCGCACCTTGTCTCAACTAGTCTCATCTTTTCTTACCGTCACCTCTCGTCTGTCCTTGTCTCTTTTTGTTTCACCTCTTTTCTTCTCTTGTCCTCTTACTGTCTCGTCTCTTTTCTTCCCTCTTCTGTTCTCTTCTTCTTCTCTCAGTCTGTCTCACTACTTCTCTTCTTGTCTCAGTTTGTCTCTTTTGTTTTCTTCTCTTTTCTTGGTCTCTGTCTTATTGTCTATTGTCTTCTCATCTAACTTCTCTTCTATTTTTTTGTCTTTGTTTCTGTTCTCATCTAGTCTCTTCCCTTCTCATCTGTCTCTATTTCTCTCTTATTGTCTTATCTCCTTTTTTGTCTTCCTTTCTCTTTTACTCTCATGCTGTCTCATATCTTCTCTTTTTTGTCTCATCTAGGCCTGTCGCAATAATCAATATATCGACTTATCGCACAATATATGTACATGACCTCAATAATTTTTGGTGACGCAATATATCGCCCATTATATTTACTTAAAAATTAATGTCACTATGTTTTGTACATTCCACTTGCGCCTGTGTCTTTTGCAGCTTCTCGTACATAATGTGATGTAGTCATGAGGTGCTAGTTCAAATTTAAAAAATGCTTCTACAAAGATATGCCCTTGTTTATGGATCTGTGCCTTTGTGCATACAGACATCTGACTGCTAAGTAGTGATTGTGTTTTTCAGCAATAGTGTGCACCCTTAATTTACAGAGAAAAGAAGGTCAGGGGAAAATCTGTAGATGGAAAAAATCTCCATACAAATTATTTGTGCATTTTTCTTTTTTTCTAATTGTTACTTTGCACTTTTTGTTAGAAAATGTTAATTTACTATTTATTCAAGTTTTTTAAGGTATCTAATATTTTGATACTTAATTCCCATGATTTAAATATTCTTAAAAATTAAAAGTTTGTTGTCATTTGGAAGTGTGTAGGCCTTCTTGCATTATTATGCTGTTACATTATGATTATATATTCAGTGGCATAAAACGGTATTTAAAATGACAATAATATCGCTTATCGCAATTATTTCTGGGGCAATATATCGCACAACAAAAAGTTGTTATCGTGACAGGCCTAGTCTCATCTTGTCTCATTTGTTTTTGTCTCACCTCTTGTCTATTCTGTTTTCTCTCTTTTGGTGTGTTATTGTCTCTTATCTTCTCATCTCTCTTCTCTCCTCCTTTGTTCACTTTTATTCTCGTTTCTCCTTATCTCATCTCACCTCACCTTCTTTTCCTCTTTCATCCAGTCTCTCCTCTTCTTTTCACCTCTTCTCTTTTCTTGTCCCATTGTCCCGTTTTTTTCCTGTTTTGGTCTCTTATTGGTCTCTTTTCTTATCTTTCTTGTTTCTCTGTTCTTGTCTCATCTTGTCTCTAATCTTTGTGTTTGTGTTCATATACACCCTTCTCCCTCTGCCCCACACTAACATCCTGTTGCATGTTTTCTGTCTCCTGTCGTTCACCTCTCTCTCTCTCTCTGTATGTTTGTGTGGGTGTGTACTGCTGGGCTGAGAAATGGAGTCCGTCTCTGATTGGCTGGCTGCATTCTGAAGGGGCTGTCTCTCCGTCTGTGTACAGAGAAGGAGCAAGAGCACGAGCGAGCGAGCTGGGGTCAGAGCAGAGAAAGAGAAGCGTGGGCGTTTTGTTTTGCGATGGCAGGGTTGGAAAGAGAGGAGAGCAAGCGCTTGTCTGTTTGAGGCACACTCGTTCAGCCATCTCTCCTTTTCTCCTCCCTCTGCACGCGTGCAGCCCACTCCCTCGAGCCTGGACTTCAGCTCGCCTTCTCTCGCTGGAACGTTAAAAAATATCAAAACATCCCATTTACTCACACACTTCATACAGGCAGAGCGTGGAGTAGCTCTCCTCGGTGATGGTGAGTTTCTTCCTTTTGCTTTTCCTGTTTGGTTTCCTTTTCCTTCTGTTTTTGCTCCTGGAATAAAAGGTGGGAAGGAAAAGTGTCAGCTTGCTCGTATTTGAGATTGTTACGTTCTTTAAAAAAAAAAAAAAAGAAGATATGTGAGAGAGCAGTGTGTGAGAGTTCAAGGAGTAGAGCAAGAGGAAGAAAGTGAGCGTTTGAGAGCATTGACTCTTCTCACGCGTGACGCAGATAATAGTTAGCTAGTGCTCTCGCCGGAGTCCTGAGTTTCGTCAATGCAAACAGCAGTAATGACCAGAGATGGAATGATGAAGTACAGCGGATGCGTCAGAAAACTGGGAACCTCCTTCCGCCTTGTTCCTGCTTTCCTTGTGTTCCTCTTTGGCTTGCAGTTGTGGAGTGCAGATGCTTCTCTAGATACTTTTAGATACTATAATTCGTGCTTGACACTTTTAACGTAGGTGAGGTTAGGTGTCTAGGGGGAATCCCTGAGGTAAAAATCACGAATTTGATGTGTTCTTGTTTCGCTTAGTTAGTCAAACGTGTTGAATCTGAACTGCGTATCAGCGTTCTTGAAATCTCCACATTGCAGCTTCTTCTGCTGGTTTGCACTGCTTATATTGAAGGCAGCTGAGAAAGTATATATATATATATATATATATATATATGTATATTTTTTTATTTTTACTAATGGAGGAAATTTCCATCGTTTTAAACTCTCCTTCACTAATGAAAACAGACTTTTTTTTTGCAGCTCGTGCTCAGAGGACTGGGCTCACATGGTGAGGGAAGCCCTGTGTCTGCTGGGCTCAATTCAATGATTTTGCTGTCAGATTATATTGATCGCATTAGAAGTAGCTGTAGGCCTGAAACAGACATGACAGCTTGCTCTCCTTTCGCTGGTCAGTAGACTTTAGTCTTTTAATGGCTGCATGAAGTAAATTTGTTTGGTTTGGGTAGCTTTTTTACGAGTAGACATTTCAGTAATTTGTGTCTTTGTATGTCATCTTAAATCTTCAAGAGCTTTTTTTATTTTTACTAATGGAGGAAATTTCCATCGTTTTAAACTCTCCTTCACTAATGAAAACAGACTTTTTTTTTGCAGCTCGTGCTCAGAGGACTGGGCTCACATGGTGAGGGAAGCCCTGTGTCTGCTGGGCTCAATTCAATGATTTTGCTGTCAGATTATATTGATCACATTAGGAGCAGCTGTAGGCCTGAAACAGACATGACGGCTTGCTCTTCTTTCACTGGTCAGCGAGTTTAGTCTTTTGAAGACTGCTCTAAGTAAATTTGTATGGTTTGGTACCTTTTTTTATGAGTAGTCATTTAAGTAATTTGTGTCGTGTACGTCATCTTAAATCTTCAGGAGCTTATTTTAGTTGAAGTCAAAAAGTTTTCCTTCTCATAATAATGGAAATATGCTAATCAGAAGCAGATGATTGGCTGGATTCATTCTTGTTAGTCATCAGGAAGTTTTTTTTGGTTGCTGTGGAAGCATTGTTTTTATTTTTTCCCTCTCTTTTTAATGGCTAAACTCATATGATCATGGCTATCATTTATTTGTTCACCTCTGGAGACGTGGGGATTCCCAGAAAAAAAAGAAATGGAGAATGAACGAGGCTCTTTGTGTATCAAATTCCAGAGCACTTGCCTATAATACTTAACCTTTTGAAAGGGACATACCATTCACTCCCATAATGCCTCTTCCTTTTGTAAACAGTCTTGTCAGCCTGTGGTGCAAGTTCTCACTGACACAAAAAGCCACACTGATATCAAATGCTAGTGTAGTTATCGTAACCGCAAAGCCAAAGTTAAAAACAAGTTGCTGAAACAACAGAAGCATCATTTTTGCACTCAATCTAAAACTCATTTACAAACGTCAGTGTTTTAATTTGAGGCTAAAGTTTGTTCTTCAAGACTTTATATATTTAACACCTTTACGTTTACACAGTTAATGCATGCACCTTCTAAAACACTGGTCAGAATAGTTGTAACTGAACAGAAGTAAAATAATTAGCTTTCTTTGTTTGGAGGATGTTAGTCAATCACGTTTGATCCACGCTTTCTTCTCATAAAACTAAGCGCAATACATTTTTAAAGGAAGTCTAATTTGCAAATGCAGGCATATTTAAAATCTGAGTTTATTTACAGAGAAATCATGATATTTGATTTGTAATCTATTTTATTTTAATTTATAAAACAACTGTAGTTATTTTGGAAAACAAACTTTGTTTGTTATGAACATTAGTTTAAACATTGACTGGAAATTATATAATAGTATTATTGATGCAAACCCCACAGTTATGAAACAAACCCACATCTTGTAAACATGCTGATGAGAAGAACAGTTGCTGCAGTGCAGGAATGACTGAGCTCATGTGTGTAATCGGGCCGTAAAGCCGTGTTATTTGGACTGTAGCACAGCGGTTCGAGGGTCCTGTGCCAGAGACCTGTCTAATAGCATTCCATCCGCTGATCCTTCTGGACACACCTCCTTCCCATATCTGTCCATCAGAATACACTCCCTCCTTTCTTTTTCCTGTATCCATCCGTCTACTGTGTGATGCTGAAGGGGCTTTGGGTAATCCCTGCAGTGAAAGGGCAAAAGCCTTTCTCTCTCTCACACACACACACACACACACACACACATACTGACTCATTCTTGGCAGCTTCTCTCTGTTGACTGCTGTTTCACATCTAAAACTTTGTGTTATGGCATTAGCCACTGATGCTGGCCTGTGAGAGTCTGGTGTTATTATTCAAAGGTAAAGTTGGCTGATATATGTTGAATATTTATAGTATATTTTAAGCCACTTTTTTTTTTTGTCAGGATGGTTTTGATGTGCTTTTTATTTGGCATTAAGAAGTGCAGTTTCATTAGGCTTGTCTCACAATTTGTGAGTATGAGGGTCTTAATAGTATTAATAGCATGAAACTCTTATTTACAATTTTTATTCAAAACCGCGTTAGAGTTAGTAAGTTTGATTCATTTTTGTGAATCAGTTCAAACTGCTTGTTTCAGTGAATCGGATTTATTTGTGCCAAACCCACATAAACATTCACAACATTTCCATGTCACTTTAATATATTGAATTTCATATGTTAAAATGTTTTAGTTAAAATACATGTACACTGAAAGACAATTTTTTTCACTCAAAAAATTTATAGCAAATTTCACAAATAATTACAATCTGTAAGTAATACATTGAATTAAAGCGAAAATTTGAAGTACAAAGACTAAAATAGTATTTTCTTGTAAAACATACTCCAAAAATCTTTCATATACAACATCTTTTTTTGCGGTATCGGTAAATATGTCTGTTGATGCAAATATGTTTGTTGTTATGATGATAGATATAAATGAAAGTAGTTATATATTTAACAATTAAATATTGTTTCTGGGAAACATGCCTTAATTATGTTTAACTAGATTTATTAAGTAAGTGATTTAATAAATAAATATAATAAAATCTAAATAGTGTATATATATATATATATATATATATAATATGAATAAATGATTGTTCTTGAATGGCCCAGCCAGAGCCCTGACTTAAACCCAATTGAGCATCTCTGGAGAGACCTAAAAATGGCTGTCCACCAACGTTTACCGTCCAACCTGACAGAACTGGAGAGGATTTGCAAGGAGGAATGGCAGAGGATCCCCAAAGCCAGGTGTGAAGAACTTGTTGCATCTTTCCCAAAAAGACTCATGGCTGTATTAGATCAAGAGGGTGCTTCTACTAAATACTGAGCATTTTTCAGTTTTTCTTTTTTAATAAATCTGCAAAGATGTCAACAATTCTGTGTTTTTCTGTCAATATGGGGTGCTGTGTGTACATTAATGAGGAAAAAAAATTAACTTAAATGATTTTAGCAAATGGCTGCAATATAACAAAGAGTGAAAAATTTAAGGGGGTCTGAATACTTTCCGTACCCACTGTATATATATTGAACTTTGCCTAAAGGATGAAAAATACAAAAAAAGTAGTTGTTTAGCTACTGTATATCACACTGGCCTATTCAGAGGTAGAAAACGTGACTGTTGTGTAGGCAGATTTTCACTGCCTTACCAAAAAGTTTGTTCATTTCTTTTAATCCATTTTCCAGCTAATATTTTTTTTTCATTACCCTCCCTTCTTCTTCTCATATGCCTTCTGGATCGGTTCGTTCACTCTGCTCGTAATTTGATGACTAGCAGCTGCAGATCATTCTGCATGCAAATAAACACCCAGGTTTCCGGAAACATCCAACATTCTGATTAGCATTTCTTTCTTTTTCGCATTCTCTCTTTTCTCACTCCTGCATATTTTAGTTCTCCCTTGCATCCACTTCCTCAGTTTCCACATGCTTCAGTGCCATTATCTACATTCTCTGGAATGTCCATACATGGGTGTCTGCCTGGCCAAACTGAAGCAGTGTCCTTTTTTAGGGCAATTAGAAAGATTCAAAATGGAAGATTCGCTACAGAAAACTGGGGTACACTATTTCATCATTGAAATCAAGACTGCAGAGACTTACAGGTCTGCATGGTTATAGCTTTCTGTTTGAAAACAGACTATTTGCTCTAATTGATGTTTACTCAGAAGTTCTCTGCTTGCTGGAGACACAATCACACTACTGAAGGATGAAGCTGTCGTGACCAGAGCACAGATGCAAATGCTTGGCCAGTCTCGTTCATCCATATATATAAAAATTTAGCCTATTTACCTTATTATTCCATGTTCTTGGTATTATTATTATTAATGATTCATCTTTCACAGTAGTCCAAAGACAAATTTTTTTTTTATTTCATCAGAATATACACTACTGGTCAAAAGTTTGGAAAAAAGTTTTTTTTTTTTTTTTTTAATTTGTAATTTTTTGCTCACCAAGGCTGAAAAAAAAAAAAAAAAAAAATATATATATATATATAGTGAAATTATAAAAATAACTGTTTACTCAATTATTATCAGTGATTTTTGGTGCTTAGATATTAATAATGGTATCAATGTTTTTGCTGCTTAATATTTTTGTGGAAATTTCTTTTCATGATTCTTTGATGAATAGAAAATTCAAAAGAACAGCATTTATTTGAAATATAATTATTTTGTAAAATTATAAATTTCTTTACTGTCCTTTTTAGTCAATTTTGTGCGTCAGGTATCCTTTCTTTCTTTCTTTCTTTCTTTTTATTTCTGAAGGATCATGTGGCACTGAAGACTGGAGTAATGATGCTGAAAATTCAGTGTTGCACCACAGGAATAAATTACATTTTAAAATAAATAGAAAAAATAAATAAATAAATAAAACCATTCTTTTAAATGGTAATTCTGTTTTACAATATTACAGTTTTAAATGTGTTTTTTATCGAATAAATGCAGCCTTGGTGAGCATAGAAAACTTCTTTCAAGCATATTACAAAATCTTAATAATTCCACACTTTTGACTGGTAGTGTATAAACAATGATTTTCTTTTTGGCCGATGTCATGAACTCTCCTCCAACCTTCTGACTTCGTTCTGGTAATTAAATAAATTCTCAAAAATAAAATAAAATCAAGCCCTGCCCAACATTTTTTTGTTAAAGATTCTGATTATAGAAGTAAAATGTGTGTCAAACATCATTTCACATTGGCTTTAACGTGTACTCTTGCGTTACTGTGATATAATGTGATATTTTCCGGTAAGACGGCAAGATTCTCTTCAAACAGTTGCGCCACCATGACAATACGGTAGTTGATCTAAAAGAGAAAACGGGTAAAGGAAGACAATTTATGCTAATGTCTGCTCTTGCACGCATGCAGTCATCCTGAGAATGCACCGTTCTGTGCTATGAATTCTTTCACAATGCTATGCCACGTGAAATTGAGCTTGCATAACTAGAGGTGTCTGCATAGAGTATGTTCTCTTGGCATCTTCATTAGTTTGCCATCTCTGTTGACTGTCAATAGCTCCGTTTAGTCTGCTGTTTTCCAGCCAGATACACTTCACACACCAGACCAGCACGACTGGAGGGAAAGACGAACAGCTCGAGATGAAGCAGAGGGCTAGAGAGATGAATCTCGAGAGAGAGAGAGAGAGAGAGAGAGAGAGAGAGTGGGTTGAGGCAGATTTCTCATCAGTGGGCAGATTTTCTTCATGGCCGGAGACCAACACATCAAGAGCCAAGAGCAGATGGCCTTACAATATTAAAATCTCTCCACTTCTCTCCATTTTCTCTTCGTCTGTACCACCTCTCTCATTTTTACCTTCTCCTATGAGCTCTATGCTGTCCGAAGTGGTCCACTCATTCTTTCCGCATGTTTACCTTTGTGAATGTTAATAGACTTGCCTGGACGTTTGTTTTGCTCAATCAGAGATGTTCGTGAAGCACTGAATTGTGTTTATAATTGGCCCTTATGTATTTTTTGGACTGTGCTGTAAAGAGAAACTCAGCAGTGGCCTTGGTAACATCAGTTTTCCTGTGGAGATGCTGGCTTGTTTGGCAAATGAGACAGGAGCCAGATCTGACAGCCAGCGCCGGGCTTAAAGCTGTCCTGATGCCTCAGTTCATGCAGAGCAACTCCTCTTCTCTCTGCTAATGGCTCTCTCCTTCTCTCCCTCAGGGCATCTGGCGTATTCCAGTAGATGAGATCGATCGTCCTGGTAGTTTTGCATCTCATATGAACAGATCCATCGTGCTCTTGCTGGATGTTCTATCTCAACTGAAAGATCACCACACTTTACTTAAAATCTCCCTCATGCTTCAGAGAACCCCTGATCAGGGAAAGTAAGAGATTGCAAATATTTAATTTGTTTATTTTGTTCAGTTCATTTAATTAAATGTGCATATTTATAACAGGAAACAGAGTGAAGTAGCCTCTTGAAATGTAGTGTTGCTAAATGCTTGTCAACTATTCAGTTACCCTTGTCTTGCATGTTTGTTATGAATGTTGTTTGAAATTTTTCAAATATTCTTTGAAAATGTATAGCATTTGAAGCATTTAAATGCAAGGACATATCATATCTTTTTATGTTGTTTGTTATAGGAAGTACTTGCGAGATGTGGACCGACAAGTTTTGGCCAAGCGAGCATTTTTCTTCACTGTAAAAGTGCTGGAAGACAATCTGGATAAACTCACAGGGGTATGTAAACTACATTCTCGTTTGTTTTGTTTTTGTTTGTTTTTTCGACGGTTTTGTTTTTGTGTGAATTCCAAACGGCTTTTTTGCGCCCTTGAAGGGCACTTCGGGCCATTTGTAGGGATGTTCCAAACGAAAGTGAACAACTGAATCCCTTCACGAAGAGCCCTTGCAGAAGTCCGTTAGCGAAGGGAACATGCGATGGTCACTTCACAGAAGTGATTTCCGTTTGTGATCATGTGATCTTCGGTTAGTGGATCTTGCAATGCTTTTTAAAGTAAAGTTGGGGTTGATTTCGACTTCACACACAAACGTAAGTAGAATAGGCTAATTAAATTTGTCTATTTTAATGTAAGACCAAATATTTTTCGTCAGTGATAGAAAAAGGATTTACGATGGTAGTGTAAGCAAGTTTAAGCAGGTTTAGTTTGAAAAAGTTAAATAGTAAATAAGACACGAGTAGACAATATTTGAATAAAATAATAATAGTAATAAATATTTATTTGCAACAACTGATGGAGTGCTGAATGCTGCACGCACGCGCAGCGTTGTCAAGGTAACATTTGGTGAGACATTCCCTTC
>NW_015657491.1:820781-835385 GCF_001515625.1 Sinocyclocheilus rhinocerous
GATCATGTGATCTTTGGTTAGGAGATCTTGTGATGCTTTTTTAAAGCAAAGTTGGGGTTGATTTCGAGTTCACATACAAACATAAATAGAATAGGCTAATTAAATTTGTCTAATTTAATGTAAGACATTATTTTTCGTCAGTGATAGAAATATGATTTAAGACGGTAGTGTAAGCAAGTTTAGTTTGAAAACGTTTAATAGTAAATAAGACACAATTAGACAATATTTGAATAAAATAATAATAGTAATAAATATTTATTTGCAACAACTGATGGAGTGCTGAATGCTGCACGCACGCGCAGCGTTGTCAAGGTAACATTTGGTCAGACATTCCCTTCGTCGAGGGAGTTCCAAACGCTTATACGAGACAGTAATGCCCTGCACCCTTCAAAGAACACACTTCACACTTCGAAGGGAGTAGGGCATAAGGATGTTCACTTCCGTTTGGAATTCGCCCTTTGTTTTCCTTTTTGTTATATGTGTATATATATATATATATTGTTTTGTTTTGTTTTAGAAGATTTTGTTTTCATTGTTGTTTTTCTTGTTTTTTATTTTATTTTGTTTTCTTTTTTAATTTGTTTAGGTTTTTATAAGATTTTACTTTTGTTTTGTTTTTTTGTTTGTGTGTATGTTTGCCTCTTTTTTTAAATGTAACTTTGTTTTTGTGTTTTGCCTTGTTTTGGTTTTAGAAGGTTTTTATTTTACTTTTTTGTTATTTTTTTATTTAATTTAATTTTTTTGTTTGTTTTTGTTTTATATGTGTGTGTGTTTTTTTTTTTATATATGTAAATAGAAGCTGATCAGTGGCCTTGGTAGCATGTTTTTCCTATGGAGACACTGCCATGTTTGGGAACTAAGATCTGACAGCCAAGGATACGCTTATGTTTGTGCTAACACGTTAGTTAATGCCATCCCAACTGCTTGAAGAACAGAGTGATAGCTTCGCTCATCTTCGTGTCTGAGCTTCTTTCTGTAGACATTTTACATTGTGAATTAAACCAGATCCAGTTGTGCAGAAAATTTTCCTTCCTCACTCCTAGTGTCACAGCTTCTTTAGTTTGCACTAATCATAATATATTAGCATACGTCTTGTTTTCTGTCAGCAGAATCAAAATTAGCCATTTTTATATACGTGTCATTCTCTTTCTCAGGTAAGTGATCCCCCTAAACCGTCTGCCACCTCTATGGGTGAAATGACCACTGCGGATGTGTCCAACCAACCTCCTGCTGTGGAGGACCCCAAATGCTCCCACACCACCCAGCCTAAAGCAGGACTCCCCGACACCCCTAAGGACTCAGGAAGTGAGACCGGACCTCCTGGTATGCCTCAGCAATGTTCAGCCACTCTTCAGCTCTCCCTGGAGCCTTTAAATCAGGCGACAGTGTCCGCCGTTCACCCCAGAGAAGGTACTTCAGGACTTATAGAGCCTATGGAGCTTGGCCCGGGATCATGGCCAGGTGCCTCAATATTCAAAGACCCTCAAACACCTGTTGAAACTGGACCACAGGAGCAGGTGGTGGTTAAATCGGCGGCAGAGGAGGCCGATAAGGTCCCAGAGAGCAGTCGGGCGTCGGAGCTGTCACTGGAGGAGTTAAGCATTAGCTCAAAACAGCAGCAGCTACAGAATCAGGTGAACGCAGCTAAAGGAGCACTTAGTATGGTCACAACACCAACAGCCAGCAACCCCACACCTCTAGCCAGTACCCCTGAGGTGGCACTACAGCAGAGACCCAGCAGGAAGAGGAAACTGTTGGATGACGTGGAGTCGGGCAAGACGCTGCTTTTGGATGCGTACAGGGTGTGGCAGCAAGGCCAGAAGGGCATGACCTATGACCTGCGGCGCATCGAGAAGATCATGTCCGAGACCTACATGCTGATCAAGCAGGTGAGAAAAGATGCAAGTGGGACTTGGGGGTGTGTGATATTGACAAAAAATGAAATATCAATTTTTTTTCTGGAATTTTGTTGATCATTTGAAAAAAATCGACATAAATTAACTTTTGCTTAGGGGGTGACATTTGCCACCTCCAGGAGCTTTTTTACTTTTATGATGCTTTTTCTAGCCTAGCCTATGTATGCATCATCTTTTGTCAAATTCTTACATTTAGTCAATAAATTAAGTTTGAATAGTAAGACACTATAGGCTGGTACTAATAAAATGTAATTATTATCAACAAAATTAATTTTTGCAGTGCTAAAGTGGTGCAAAAGCTGCATCTAAAGTGGCATTTAGAGGTATTTACACTGCAATTACAATTGCATAAATAATGCTTTGGGATTAATATTTAAAAATATATGAAAAAAATATATTGAAATAATAATCTTTTTTAAATGAAAGGATACTTTAAGCATGAATCTAAAACCGCCAGTAGGTGGCTGCAAGCCATTGACTTAATGAGTGAGTCGTTGAATCATTCATTCACTTGCTTCATTCGAACAGCTGATTCATTCAGGAACAAATCAAGTGACTTATCTTTATGAATAGATCACTAAAATATTGATTCTTTAAAAAAAATTGATTATTCAGGAAAGAAACACTTCTGTTTGTTGCGTGGCTTTGTTTGAAACTATTTTTGTTGACGAAATATTGCAAAAAAAAAGTCTAAAATTTAACACTATTAACTACTTGTTTATTGAACTGTTATGTAATAATATAACTGGTATAAAAAAAATTTTTTTAATTATGCTATTACTTAAATGTGTAAAATCGGTATCACATTTGCGCTGATAGTGAATGTTTGGACTCTCAATGTGTTTGTTTTTTTGCAAAATAACTGACATACCACATTGTTAAAACAACAATTACAATATTATCGTAGACTATGCATATCGCACATCCCTATTAGGACTGGTTGTTACATTGCCAGTTCTCATTTAAACATAACGTGGCGTGACAGTCGTGACAGAAGGTTAATATACAATCACTGTGACACGGAAATCCCACAACTTTTGTTGAACAAAACAGAGATAAAAGCACTGAGAGGATTTATGAGGGGGAAGTCCGAAAAATCGGATACGCCATGTCATCTGTGTTGTTGTCAGCGAAACATCTCAGGCAATATTTACTTGGTGTCAGCCTCAAGCAAGATAACTTAGAAAATAAAACGTAAGTGTTGTTTTTACATATAAAACGTGCCACCACAATGCTAGGGTATCACTGGTGCTTTTCCAATCTGCGGTTACTAAGGTGTTCTGGGTAATTTTATTTTTGTGTGTGTGTGTGTAGCCCACGCCCAAGTCTATGATATTCTGGTCTCTACATATGACTCAGGTCCTCCTTCGGTGTAAATCTATTTGATTTTAAGTAGCATAAATGGTGCAGGTACTTAAGGATTTGAACAAAACTGCCTAACCCTAAATTTGAGCAATAGTAATATTAATGCTTGCCTTAGCAAAAACAACTAGTAAGTAGTAAGTAATTGTTTTAGTCACAAAGCAGGCTGTAAATAGGGATGCATATTGCGAGTGAGATAGAGCTATACTATGTTATATTATACAGACATTAAGGTATCCCTGGGGAGAGCGAGCGAGGGCCAATTGAATACAAATGGAACTGTGGAAAATTACTGGTGTAGCTAATGATAGTGTAGCACACGAGCTCCATAACATTTGTCATCATAGTGCTGAGTCAAGTATGCTATTGTATAAGAATTCACCAAGAACCAGTGAGGTCTTAAAGGACCGGTTTTTGGCTTTTTATTTCACACTGAACCTCAAATGACTTTGAATACATGATTGTATTAGCATATTGGACACAGTGCTGCGTAGTAACTGATTACATGTAATCTGGATTCCATACTTATAATTAGGTTATATTGCATTTCAAAATACTCATAATCGGGCTACAGTTACTTTTTTTATTGATTGCATTATTACATATTATTTGAACAATAGCAATAAATAATTGAGAATTTATTTATTCCCCCTCATTCTTATTTTTCATCTTTTAAATTTTCATTTTTAAAATAGAATACCATATTTTAGAAAGTCTTCCACCTTTGTGGACATTCACACAAAGACCACTTACTAGTCAGGTAATGAATAATAATAATAATCATTTGACCAATGGCTTTACAAAAATCTGATTTTTTTTCCATTTTAAGTGCTTTCTCTACATTTCAATATTGCATCACCTACTGACGTATTAATTTTATTTGAATTATCACTTGAATTATGACTTATTTTAAAATTATGTATTTTAATTTGACTTTTTTCTGATTTAATTAATTATTATTATTAAAGTATTATTATTATTATTATTATTATAACTTTTCATTAAACTCAGAAACCCCCTGCAGTTTCTTCATGAACCCCAGTTTGGGAAACCTTGATGTAAATAAAAGTGGGAGTATAATTATATTTGTGTGTGTGTGTGTAGAGAGAGAGATTTTTACAGTAAGAAATTAATACTTCAGCAAGGATTCATTAAATTGACCAAAAGTGACAGTAAAAACTCTGCTACAAATTTTTATAAACACATATATATCAAGAATCCGATACTTTCGTGTGACAGATTTTTTTTAAAACATTGTAAAAGTTTTTGTCACATGAAAGTAGCTAACTATTAATTTAATTGAACCTTTAATAGAAATCTTATATGTAAATAATATTTTCAATGTAAATATATTTTATATTAGATCACTTATATATTTTATAAATTATATATAATATGGCAATATTTTTTAAATAATACAAAATTTTACATTGTTACAAAAAAATCTGTTTAAAGTTTTTACTGTTTAAAAAGTTAAAAATCATTAATATATAAATTAAAGTAAATTAAAATATTAAATTAACTTAAATTAAATTAACATGGATTCTTTTGACTTGGGCCAGTAATAGCCATCTAGTACCCATCAAGAAAACCTGTGAACCCCACATACCAGCGTGCTGAAAAAACTTCTGTGCCACCTAGTTATGTTCATAGTGTTTTTAAGCAGAGGAAGCCTGACAGTTCACTTTAGAAATGTGTCTTTGTTTTAAATAACAAAAAACAAGTTATGTCTCGTGCCTTTTCCCCCAATACCATCATCAAGTGTTGAGCTTTGTATTTAATCATGTTAAGGTAAAAAACAAACTAGCAAAGTTGCCATTAAAGTATGTTATTAGTATGAGAGGTTAATGGCTCTAGCTGGCCGTACACACACACACAGCACTCATCTAGTCCATTATCAGCCTCTACCTCTCTAACAGTGTATCACCTCTCATTTCCCCTGCCTGTGTAATTGCATCTGCTCTCTGAGTGAGTGAGTGAGTGAGTGAGTGTGTGTGTGTTTGTCTCAGTACCTGAGTCTAATTGTAGTGCTTGTCTCTGCGTGTGTGTTTATGAATGTTTATGTGTGTGTGTGTATCCTGCGGTTGTTTGTTATGAACCATCTAATTCTCCTAGTGAAGAACAAATCTCTGATTGAGATGACAGTGGAAAGGAGAGAGATTTTAATGTGGCCCCTGGACACTGACTCACTGGTCAAATTGGCCCATCTTTACCTCGCTGATTGAGGAAAGGTTGTACGTGTAAGAATTTAACAATCCGCTTTATTTGGGGCCTACATACATAATGCATGATCAAGATTGGAGAATCGGATTGGATTCGTTTTTTCATGAACTCATTGCAGTGCGTTCTTGAATTTCCTTCCCCGCAAAAGATGCCTTAGAATTAGGCTAAAATGTGGTATCTTAGTAGGCAGCATAATTAAGTTGCCTACATTTTGAACAGGTTTCACACCGGGAGCGTTTTGAGGGGCTATGATAAAGTGCTGCCTCCATAGACCCAGCAGTTATAATCAGTCTCGTAAATGAGGGTAACCACAGTTATAAATGCACAGGAAATGTGAACAGTGAACTCAGTCCAAATTGGCAGTGATTGAACTAGAAATAACGTTCTCACGCTTTATTCACGTAATCATGTAGGCAGATGTTTTTATCACTGGCCTGCAACAGTCATTAGCATTTATGAATGGTGATGTGCTCATTGGTGGTATTTCACTTATTGAGCTTCAGTGGTGATTCAGTTCTACCACACACACACAAAAAAGGCAAATGACTTTACTTTTGTAAATATTCTATCTTGATTTAATTTATGTGTAAAAATGGTGCAATTACATAGAACATACAATTTTTTTTTTTTACCTTTTTCCCCGGATCTGTTAATTTAATAGATTTGGAATAAACTGGAATGCATCTCTTCTTATATATACTGTATATATATATATATATATATACAGTGCCGTGAAAAGGTTTTTGCCCCCTTTCTGGTTTTTTTTTTTTTTTTTTTTTTTTTTCACTTTCTATTAATTCAAAATTCCTGACAAATATAAAAAAAAAATTTAAATGTTAAAAGAGAAAACGGTTATTTTTTTATATATTTTCGATCAAATAAAGACAGGCATTGTTAGCAAAAGAGATTAAAAAAATCCCAAACTTTTGGACGTTAATATACGCTTTTCTACAAGTGCTGTAATGAATCTATCAAATGTTTTGTGTACTTGATGCTGAATTGGACTGAATCACAATTTGTTATTCCATAGTCAAAAATGACTAAAGATCCTGGAAAAGTCCTGGAAAATTCTATGGTCAATATACAGTTTTCTGTTTGCTCCTATAATGAATCTGACTAATGGGCTCAAACTGTGCTGACTTGAGTGAACAATATTGTATGCTAGTGCTTCTTCAAGCAACCCTCTGTGCTTTGATAAATGTTCCTGTTCATTTTCCTTGTATGTATCTCCCAGAATGCCTTCCTCTTTCC
Source organism: Sinocyclocheilus rhinocerous (assembly GCF_001515625.1). Taxonomy (NCBI): domain Eukaryota; kingdom Metazoa; phylum Chordata; class Actinopteri; order Cypriniformes; family Cyprinidae; genus Sinocyclocheilus; species Sinocyclocheilus rhinocerous. Next base: position 827,534 of record NW_015657491.1, read on the forward strand.
CTCTCCACAGAGGAATGAATTAATGTGGGACTTAACCATACTTGCACATGCGAAATGTTAATATGCATTATGTATGATTCCAGTGTTGCAGTTAATTCATATTTCCCAGCAATTCATTGCCCCTTCAATATTTCTCAAGCTCTCATAATATACTTAATGTTTGCTTAATGAAATGTTCGTGTTAATGGATGAGGCCAGAAATGCACTGAAAAGCACATGAATAACAATAGATCTCATTCACTAAGCAGGCATATGCAAACATTTTTACTGTAATAATAAGAATTATTAATGTTATCAATAAATACTGAATTGAAAACATAAGGATTATCTGCTGTTGAGGTTATACACACACACACAAACATACATATATATATATATATATATATATACACATAAACACACACACACACACACACACACACAGATACATACTAAGGGAGCGACAGCAGATTTGACATTCTGACCAATGTAATCAACCAATCAATATTTTTAATGAAATATGTTTTATTTTTATTTATTTGTTTTTTTCTATTGTGGATTTTTTTTCTTTGGCTATTGAAACAAATGGGAATGCAAAAATTATATTTGTTTTAGTTTCTGTTCACCACTATAGAATTTTACCCAAAAATGATGACTGCCACTTCTGAGGACCCTGGAAATGTGAAAAGGGTTGATTTAAAAAAAACTAAAAAAAAAACTTGAAAAATATTCTATTTTATTATTTTAATAGCAGTGAATCAGTTTTGTTTACATGTTTATAAACATTGAAATATATAAATATTTTAAAAACTTCTGTCAAATTAAAGTCATGAACATGCAAAATAAAAAAATAAAAAAACATAGAACCAGAAATGGTATACTAGACAGTACCCCTGAAGTCCCGCATGAGTTGACAGGATTTACTGCGTAATGAAGTTGAGTAGGAACGCCTAATATCAAACAACAGTACAGTAACTTACCAATGGCTGGTGGTTAAATAAATATTGAGTCTTTATAACATGTATTACAGTGCATTATACTCTTTAAGTGTTACCAAAATTAGTTTGTAGAAAATGGATGTTGTAAACCGTACCAAATTACTTCATTGGCTATCAAAGCCACCAGAATGCACTGCATGAGCTTGTGTGGTGTAAACCTACAGCAGCAGTAACTTACAACAGAAAATCTTTTGGTTCATTTGTCTCATCATCATATCTGGACTTGGTCAATTCATGTCAAGTGATCGTGTGCCTTAAAGGTTTTTCCATACTAAATCCACATCACAAACATCCATTTAAGCTCCAGGAAGTCCTGGATTAAGGCTTTTGCAGCAGCTACAAACCCTGAGATTAACCACCATGAAACATCACTCCAGCTCTGCCACTACTTTCTCTAGTAATGTCTGCTGCAGAGATGCAATCATCATAAAGCCGTTGTATGGGTTTATTCTGTGCTGATCATATAGAAGGAACATGGCTGCATCCTGATTTGCATGCTCTGTACTGTGTAGTATGCAATCATTGTGCATTCAAAGTATTACTCCAAGCAGCGTTTCTAACAGAATCTACAGAAATATGCATCTGTTTATGCTATAGGACTAGTATTACCCACAACCCCTTACGTTTTATATATATATATATATATATATATTAATGTAATGTACATTTATGAGACTATACTTTGTGTTTTATTACCTTGGCATAAAATTACAGAAAACAAGTTGGCGCCGCTGCTTGAAAACAACGGCTGAAGAAGTGACTACAAATTTGATGTCTGTCTTTCTTCTCACCAACTTATATGGATAGTTCACCCAAAAATGAACATTTTGTCATCATTTACTCACCCTCAAGTTGTTCCAAACCTGTACGAGTTCCTTTCTTCTGTTGAACACAAAATAAGATATTTTGACGAATGTTGGTAACCAAACAGGTGACGGTAGCCATTGACTTTCTTGTTATTTATTTCCATACTATGGAAGTCAGTGGCTACCGTCAACTCTTTGGTTACCAACAAGTAAATGTAAATGAGTAAATGATGACAGAATTGTCATTTTTGGGTGAACTATTCCTTTAATCAATCTCTCAGTATCTTTGTTGTTATTGTTTTGTTTTGTTTTTAGGGTGTGGAGGAATTTTTTTTTAATCTGAAATATTATTCTTATTAGCTTTATTTGCTTTACTCTACCAAAGAGTGTTCTTTTCTTCTCTAAATGCCTCATCTGTATGCTTGAGTTATTTTGATGTATTAAAAGCAGTCCATGTGTCGAAGGTGCAAGGCAAGTGTGAGATAGGAAATTTAATCACTTAGCTTCTAAGAAATTGATTTGCATTAAATACTTAGAAATGCATCTAGGGGACGTAGTTGTATATCTTAAATGGACACATATGTTGAATATGCATTATGATTGGATGAGATAGAAGCATCCTGGTTTTATTAGGGTATAAATATTGAGTTAAAGTTTTCCTTCTTTTGTCGCAATCTACAGCCAACCCTGAATGACTGTATGAATGTAGACCTTTTCTTGCAAGAAAATAAATCTTCAGAAGACTTTTGTCTCGTACCTTTTTTGAAATGGAAAATTTCCACAACAAGGGCAAATGGGAATGCAGAAATTATATTTGTTGTAGTTTCCATTCACCACTATAGAAGTTTAACTGACTATGATGACTTTTGCTTCTAAGAACCCTTAAAATGTGGAAAGGGTCCAATGAAATGACTGGTTTTCGCCCACAAAAATTTCCCTAACAGTGATAAATGTGACCATCCCTTACGAGGTCTGTGGTATTAAGATGCAGTTACGACAATATGAAGTCTTACAACATACTCAAACGTTTGGACACACCACTAGCTTTGTATCATGATTCTATGAATGTATGAACTTTACTTTTTGTTGACATATACGCAAGTTGTCTACATATAGAAATTGTGCTTACTTATGATTAATTATTATTTTTAATTATTCTGAAATGTGTAAATAATGAAAAATGTATGTATGTGTCCAAACATTTGACTAGTAATGGCGTTTATGCAGTGAACTCATCAGGGTTCTTCATCAGTGGTTGTTGTTTTTAACAGCTCAAACTGTGTGCTGGTGCTGGGAGTGTTGTTTTGTGCATCTGAGTGGTGTGCGGTGTCGAGGTTGTTGTGCAGTGTTTTGAGTCATACGTCTGAAATCTCACACCACACCAACTGGAGGAACAAGTCCTAACATTTAACTCACACATGCACACCAGTAGAAAACTGCACCTATGAACTCTATGCACTGATAGATTAAGTTAAGTTTAGGACGACTTAAAGTGGATCACCGTTAGCATTAGCATGCATGCTAAATGCAAACAGGGTTAGAGGCAGCTACAACCACTTCAGTATAGCTTCCTGATACTTTAGTCAGAGGAATTTCATTATATATATATATATATATATATATATATATATGAATACATATATATGTATTAACGTTTAGCATTAGCAAAGGCGTTGTCGTCTCTTTCTTTTCTTTTTCTCTCCCACACACTTTGAAAAAAGAGAGCACCATACTCTGACTATCTGACAAAACAGACACCAGGGATGCCCAATCTCAGCCGGCTCCTCCGGTTGCCATGACCACAAGCACTCCAGTAGAGGTCTATTTAGGTCATTTTGTTCTATAACCTGTCAGCCTCTGTGTGTCAAATTTGAGAGGATCTAAAAAATCAATAAGAACGTCAGAACTTGTCTAATCAGCCATATTTTAAAGGGCTAGTTCACCAGAAAATGAAACTTCTTGTCATCATCTACTCAGTCATGTTCTAAACTTGTATGACTCCGTGGAAGACATAATAAGAAATTCTAAAAAAAATTTAAAAAAATTAAAATCCTGGCCGCCGGTTTCCATGAAAGTGACTAGGTCTGGGTCCAAAATGACGAAAAATAAAAAAATAAATAGTACATACGACTTGTGTGTTTCTGAAGCAAAATGGTGGTTGGTTTTGTTTATACTGCTTTAAACTAGCATGTTTTATTTATTTGTGTAAGTTCTTGGTGTTTTGTACAGATAGAACTTTGTTGTGGCTTGTTCATTTTCAGGACTTCATAACAACATCTGCACATTTTGGCATTTGGCATTTGGCGCTGGTAGCGATTCTTTGTTCCTACTGCGTCCTCTCGGGACCTCTGCCTGTGTTTGTGTATGTGTATGTACACTGCTTTTTATTCCATATTTGTAGATGATCTGATTAAGGTCCTTTTATTAGCGTGGGTCTCTTCTTCCAGAAATCATCATCAACTGATTTCTGAGAGCTTTTCTGGCAGGTTACTTGGCTTTCACAAGCACACTGGCTAATGAGCGATAGGACTGTTTCTGGGGGTTGTTTTCTGGAGTAGACTTCATGTTTGCCTTCAGAATTCAATGAGATGTTCATTAACGCTCTTTGTAAAGTCAGGCTCTTTTTTGGTGCTTTAGGTACCAAGTATTAGTATTGGCTAGTTTTAATAAGATTAAAGAAGAGTTAAGTTGGGTTGTTCAACCAAAAATGATAGTTCGTCAGTTTAGTCATCGTCATCCATATGCGCCTTTGGTGTTTATATGACAGTAGAGAAGAGCTGGGTGATAGATACTCTAAATTTTTCTATTTGGATTAAAAATATATATTTATTTACTTTTTTTTTTTCACATCCTGCACAGTGTTGTCCAATGAAACAATGTTTAAAGGTAATGAAAACAAATTTAGTGAAAGTAACCATGAATGCTATGCTATATATATTATGTGCAAAACAGGGGCTAAAAGCACATTACATTCTAACATTGTAACATTATAATCTAAAAACAATGCTATTTAAAGCAGAAGTTAAGTTCACTAAACTAAAAATGAATAGAAATAAAAACAAAAGCACAGGTTAATTGCATTGTATTTTGATTACCCCATTACATTAGTCACTTTACAGTTACTGCTATCATAAAACACACTTAGCCTACTTTGGGGTTTAAAATTCTACACATGGCACATTTATTGTCCAACTCCAAATATTTTAGTAAAATGTATATTTTAGGCGGCACTCGTTCACTGAAAGCTGTGAAGTTTAGCGGAGAATTGCATACAGTAGGCTCGTACACTCCTGACAGCAAAATGGAAATATTTCCACGACTTAGACTTGGATGAAATGTAAGTTATGCACTGAGGAAAACAGCACATCTCAAACGCATTAAACAGCACAAGTAGTCTCTCTGTCAGCAGCACATGAGTCTGTCGGAGCATCTGACGTTGCGAGCCGCTTTAAACTATACGTGTTAACTATATCTTACCAGTTATTTTAAAGCCCTTAATATAAGCATGTCTCATGTTTAGGACAAATTGGATTATGCACTTTCCCCGCAGCAGCTCACTCTGCGTCCTCTGCTATTATTCAGATGCTCTCGTATCAAACTACTGTATGTTGAGGCAGTATAGCCTCATACTATGTCGCTTATAAAAAATATATCGATATATACTCGATATACCACCCAGCCCTACAGTAGAGTATCTAATCGGTACATTAATTCACTAATTATTCTTTTGCAAAGTCATGAAGAACAAATAAAGTTCAAAGTTAACACTGACTAATCGAATGACAGAAATTGACTGCTTTTACATGACACAACAACAGCCGAGGAGGAGACACTAGGCCTTTTATACGATTCAGAGTTTCCGAATTATTGTGTGAATGGTTGTTCTGGTCTAAATTAGTGTAAACATGACATGAAACAGCATTAAAACACCTAATATGTGATGATAACCAAGTCAGCTCAAGAGGCTGTTTTTGTACTGTTGTGTCTGATTATGATATCTAACTCTATTAATGTTATTTCTCATACTTTCTGTCTCTCTGTAGGTGGATGAGGACGTAGCATTGGATCAAGCTGTTAAGTTCTGCCAGATTCAGATGGCGACGTCGGCACAAAGACAGGTAGGACACACAGACTCTCTCTGTCTCACAGCAGGAAATAACACCGGCTGCTTTTCCCTCTGGAATGCAAATCCAATATTCTCTCCTCTGCTCACTCTGTTGGAAACACAGCAGACGCACTGGATGTGTTCACATTTGGCTGTGGTGCCTCCCCCTCTGCTACCCCTTTCTCTCTCGTTTTAGGTTTCTCTCTCCCATCCCTCCCACACGCACACTCTGTGTCTTTTCTGTGCCATTTATGAGAAGCACTAATTATGTACCTTTTGCTAGTATCCCTCCTTCCCTCTCACTGTTCAAATAATGAAAACTTCTGTTGAGCTGCACAAAGAGAGAAACAGCGGCTGTGTTTGGTAAGGAATAGTTACTGCATACTGACTACACACAAAATACTAACTACTATTAAAAAATGGCTTGCACAACTGTATGTCGTATGCAAACTAAACATTCAAAAATTCAATTCAATTCAAGTTTATTTGTATAGCGCTTTTCACGATACAAATTGTTGCAAAGCAACTTTACAGAAAATTAAGTTTCTACAATATTTAGTGGTAGCTTATCAGTGGTGACTGTCAGTTAATGTACATATGGCAGAAATGTACGGAAAAATCAATTAAAGACGTAATCAAACAAACGATGAACACTACTAACAGCTAAAAACAGAAACAAATAAAAATAGAGACATTATTTAGCATAGCTGCAAATATTAAATATTAAAACGCATATGGTTTGTTGAATGGAAATTCTTGGCACAAAACTGTTAATTATGGATACATGTGACAAAAATATATTAGCCTTTGTTTGTTTTTATATAATACTAATAAGTTAATATGATATTATATTTATGTTTATTAATATATTAGAATGTTATTCTATGAATATATAGTTTCTGGTAATGTTTATATTATTCTTTTAATATATTTGTATATTAAAATGTTTTACATTTTTTCTGTTTTAATCTTTCTGAGGACATTAGTTTTTTAATTAGTCATAAAAAGATGTTAAAAATATTGGTCAATAATGCTTCCAGTTCATTCAATACATTGAAGATTATGTTAAGTGTTCACTAAATTTCAGTTTTGGACATTGCACTGCTGTGTATAAAAATGACAGTAAACCTGAATTTGTCTTGTTGGATAATAATACAAGTTTGGGGTCAGTAACATTTTTTTAAAGAAATGGATACTTTTATGAATGTCCTTTTAGGGCGCATTAATATTATCAAAAGTCACAGTAAAGACATTTATAATGTTACAGACTATTTCTATTTTAAATAAATGATGTTCTTTTAAACTTTCTATTCATTAAAGAATACTGAAAAATTTAACTGTTTTTGACACATTTTTGATAATTGTCATAAATGTTTCTTGCGCATCAAATCATCATATTAGAATGATTTCTGAAGATCATGTGACGCTGAAGACTGGAGTAATGATGCTGAAAATTCAGCTTTACATCACAGTAATAAATTACATTTTACAATATATTCAAATAGAAACCAGTTATTTTAAATTGTAATAAAATTTCACAAGAATACAGTTTTAACATTTATTTTTGATCAAATAGATGCATCTCTGGTGAGTATGAGACTTTCAAAGCAAAAACTTGTGTATGCCAGATTAGCACAGCTTGACTGTTGTAACAATAGTTGTAACTGTAGTATTTCAGTAAAAACTGAGGTTACCAGGTACATTATCATACGTGTATGGCATTCCAAACAGAGCGTGTCGACTGGGTTTTCTTCAGAGAGACAATCATACAGGTATGCCTGATGTTCAGCTCTCATTCGCTCCTGTATGAGAGCGTTCTCTCTTTTTATTAGCCAATCATTATTAGTGTGCTGAAACTAGTCTGAGCAAAACATATAAGAGCCCCTGCTGTGCGTCTCATCTCTCTCTCTCTATCTTTTACTCTCTCCATCTCTCACCCACTCAACCCGCCCCCCCCCCCCCCC
>NW_015657491.1:835639-880195 GCF_001515625.1 Sinocyclocheilus rhinocerous
CCCCACCTCTTCCCCCGATTCAATCGCTTTCATTTCACATCACTGTCACTCATGCTATCTGTTCATCTCCTCTGCTGCGTACTTTGCTCTAATGCGCCATTACTACAATGTTTTCTGTCTGATAACCGACAGGTCGACCATGTTGGTCCACCATTAGTGCGTAAAACACCACTGCAACTAGGGATGCACTGTATAACGCTGCTATTTTTCATCTGCATCAATATGATTAGGCCGGTGTTGTAAGATAATATCAGGACTATTTATCCCAATTTGAATTACAGGTACAAAACAGTTATAGGTCTTTCCTGCAGTGCAGAAAAAAATATTTTGAGATATATACTGTATATTTTGCTGTGTTTTGAGATTAGGAATTGTATATGAAACCGATTAACAAAATTACCCTCATTACATGTATTACTTTTTTAGTTGACAAATGACAGAAAAAAGGGTTATTCAGAAGGGCTTTAGTTCTTTTATTTATTTCTGACTTTTTAAGGATGTTTCACATATTTCACAAAAAGAAAAAAATTATACTTTCTCAATTAAAAAAAAGTTGTATTCAATATTATATCATGCAAATAAATAAATTAATACATTTAAATAAATACAATTTTGAAAATAAAAATATAAAGGACCTTAATCAGCTACACAGTACTTTTCAAACATTTGCGGTCATTTAAATTTTTTATGTTTTTGAAGTCTCTTATGCTCACCAAGTCTGAATTTATTTGATCCAAAATACAGTAAAAGCAGTAATATTGTGAAATATTATTACACTTTCAAAGAACAATTTTCTGTTGTAATATATTTTAAAATGTAATTTATTCCTATGATGCAAAGCTGAATTTTCAGCATCATTACTGCAGTCTTCAGTGTCAGGGTTCTTTGATGAAGAGTAAGTTCAAATGAACAGCATTCATTTGAAATAGAAATATTTTGTAACATTCTAAATTATTTTGCTGAATAATACTGTATAATATGACACCCACCTTTAGTTTTACTCCAAATAAATTTATTAAATATTTTTATTTGAATGAAATATTTTTAATGTTTAAATATTTAATAAAATAGCTATGAATTTTTTTCCCCTGAAATGTTGAATATGTATCATAATTATACCATTGTCAAATGCCAGTCAGCAGATTGATTCAAGTCTTACAAACCTAAGTGTCAGTTTGGCAAATTGACACTGGACAGAACTAAAACTGAATTAAAACGTAAGTGTAACAACTCCTTTTCTCACTGAATCGCCTCAGATTTCTCAGGCACTCACTGCTGCACTGACTCAAAATAAGACGAGGACGGTTACTCTCTGCTGCTCTTTCCATTGTGACCTGCTCACAGCATTAGTAAAGAGTCCCTAAAATTGAACTCAACCTCTTTCCTCAGACTGTTTGAGGTGGTTTGTTTATTCATCAGGTCTCCCTTCTTTGTCGTCTCGCTCTGAAGCAAGCAGTCAAACAGGAAATGCGCCTGTTGGTGGGAAGCGTGGTTTCATGCATTGGTTTGAGAGAGAGTGAGTGGGTGGGGGGTGCTCATCACAATTGCTTCAGTGTATGTGATATACTGCAGAGCGCTAACAAACCTGCTCAAACACCCCAGTCAAATGAAACGTGTTCTGAATTCAGTCACTGTCAGACAAACAGTCATTGCACGATCATATCACGCTTGAGTATTTTCAGAGGTTTGTGGCGGTTTAAGCTCTTTTTCTTTTTTTTTCTTTATTGATTACTCATTAGTCATCTGACTGGCAATTTTATCCTAAGTGAGTTGCAGTACATTTATTACAGGCATATTCCCCTGGAGCGCAAGATTCTGTCATCATTTACTCAGCCTTGTGTCATTCTAAACACATGTATCTTTTTTCTGGAAAACAAAACACAATGATCTATACAATTAAAGCGAATTGAGCTCCAGAAATTACAAAAATAATTGTCATCTGTGCAATTTATGCACTATATTGAAAGTGTTCTAAAAGTCATTAAAAAATAAATTAAATCATTATTTGCTGAAAATCTCATTACCATTCAATTCCATTCAATTCCATTTGGGGTTGGTAAGATTTTTAAATGTTTTTGAAAGAAGTCTCTTATGCTTCCCAAGGCTGCATTTATATACTTAATACAGCCTTGATGAATAAAAGTATTTATTTCTTTAAAAAAAAAAAAAATTGTACTTTAGCCCAAAGTATACTTCGGCCATCCACGTTTCGCGACGGTTCGAAGTTCACATCTAGCCAAGTACAGTTCAAATCCCTGAATGTGTTCTTGCTCCGCCCCTTTTGCATCAAGAGGTGACTTGTGCGAACTTGAGGCAGCCAGGTATCCCACAATGCATTTATCACCAACCAGCGAGCGTTAAAGAGTTAGTTCACCCAAAAATGAAAATTAGCCTGTGTCTTACCCTCAAAGCATCCTAGGTGTATGTGACTTTCTTCTTTCAGACGAATCCAATTGGAGTTATATTAAAAATTGTCCTGGCTCCTCCAAGCCTTTCAATGGGGGTAAGCGGGTGTTGGTTGTCAACAGTTCAGAAGACGTGAAATAAAGTGCGCACATCCATGATAAAACGTCCCTCACATGGCTTCGGGGGGTGAATAAAGGCCTCCTGTAGTGAATCCATGTGTTTTTGTAAGATAAATATCCATATTTCAAATGTAATAAACACTTTTTTCTCACTTCCGCTGACTGTGGTACACGGAGGACGTTCAGGCTAATGACGTAGGACGTATGCGCAGCGCGTGCCTCTGAGAAATGCAGCAGCAAAGGAAACAAAGTTTCCTTACTTTAGCAAAGGAAAACCAGTCTCCTCTTGGCTTATATCGAAATTTGGAGGAGAAAACCCGCATAATTTTCAAAATACTACTGTTATTGTGTCATGAAATGTAGTTTTCTCTACACTTGTCTCTGTAGTGGTTAAACATGAGATATAAGTTTTAGGTATATCTACCAGGCAGTCTTTGGTCTCATGAATCTAATCCTTTAATGTTGGAGGAGAAAACCCGCATAATTTTCAAAATACTACTGTGTCATGAAATGTAGTTTTCTCTACACTTGTCTCTGTAGTGGTTAAACATGAGATATAAGTTTTAGGTATATCTACCAGGCAGTCTTTGGTCTCATGAATCTATTATTTGTTCCAGGTCATATCGTTTTGGCTGAGCCCCAAACCTAAGGTTTCAAACCTAACTATGAAAGTTCGGTTAATTGGGTTTGCGAAAAGATCTGAATGTTCACAATTCTGTTCATTTGGACAGTTCACTCATGCTTTGATTCATACGCAGAGTTTTCTCACAGCGTAACGGAATACTTTATAAGTCAGAAAACAAAAAGAGCATTGGATGAGGTGGATATTTATCTGCAATCTATTGTAGGAAACAAAACTTGAAAAAGTCTTCTATTGTATGTCAGCAGTGAAACTGGTCTTTATTGCACATGCTGATTGTGAACGGCTCTCTACTGGAGGGAAAAACCATTTTTGACCATATCTTTCCATAATTGTGTTAAAATATGGAGACACTTTAATGGGAGCTCATACAGGTTTAAAATGACATGAGGGTGAGTAAAAGTCAACGTTTAAACCTGTGGTTAGTTGCCACAGTGTTAACCGCTAGGCTCCACCACCCCCTCATCATAAAGCCCATTGATCCTGAAGCACTTGTGCAGCATCCAGCCGCTTTTAAACCTCTGTAATTCCTCAATTGCTGTAATTGCTGAAGGTCCATTAACATGTTTGGAGTTCATTAACTTGCTGTCTCTTTGTGCTGTCTGTTGCTCACTGACTATAAAGAGTATAGTCTCTCCATCTGCAGGTGCTGTGAAATTAGACTTGTGATTTAAGGCTATAGGAAGAGCTGCTGTTGTTTTGAGAGGTTATGAATTTTTTTGTTTGTTGTTCGGTGTCATTTGAGTCATCGCGTGGCTTTTAGAGTGCAAGAGAAAACGCAAATAGAGAGCAAATATTTCACTGTTGCAAACGGTGCATACTCCTGTGTGGCTTTTCTCATAATGTACAGGTGAATTTGTTTTGTACTGTGCATGGGAAAATGAAAACTCACTGTGAACAACAACATATGAATGTTACAGGGACTTATAAACATCTACCAACCTGAAGCATTACCCGTGTGAACTGCGCAATCGGAGGGAAAAATGCTGCATTTTCAAACACATTTAAAATGTATGTATTTCACACATGGTTATCATAGCTTCCAACAGCACAGCATAAGCAGTGCCATCTAGTGACACCTTTACAATCTCAAGCCAGGGTCCAAAATTAACAATCGCAAAGCAGCAAATGTGAGTAAAAATTGGTGTTGGCAAGTATATGGAACTTAATAACTGGCCTACTAAATTTTGTAATGAGAATTGCTTTTAAATCTGTTGTCAACAAAGGAGAAGCTTTAAGGTCTCACAGCAGTTTTCCACCAAAATTAGTTGTTTAAAAAAAAAAAAGGACAACTATAAATATTAGTTTTGTAATTTTACTGTTGGTCTGTAAAATAAAGATTAATTAAATTATTATTATTATTACTATTATTATTATTATTGCAATAGTATTTTGGCTATAGTAATACATTTATAATTTAAACTTTTCATCTTACTGTGCAATAGTATTATTGCAATAGTAATAATTACTTTTTTTTAAATAATAATAATTTTATTATATTTATGTTATTTAAATTTTATATTATTATTATTATTATTATTATTATTGTATAGTCATTCTTGTCTTTAGTTGACCACATGCCTGCTGTTACCATTGCTCATACTGAAGGTCTGAGTCCTATCTAGAATATCATAGCAACCACATGGAAATGTGCGTATAACATCAAGAATACCTTAGCAATGAAATAGCAATGCTCTGACAACTAGCTGCAACACCCTAGCATTGTGGTGGCGAACAAACACCAGAAAAAATCTAGTCGCTAGTTATTGTTTCTACTGTAAACATCATGATGGTGTGGGATCAAACACTTATTTCTGCTGTTTTTTGAATTGTTACAGTGGTTTTATTATGGGAACATAAAACTACTCTAACTCTGGTTAGGAGGAAACCATGGTTAATAAATAATAAAAATTCCACCTCTTATGCAAATTGCAGGTCACGGTCACATTTCTGTGTACTGAAATCAAAACTGACACAAAGCCTCATTGCCATATCACTTTGTTGTCTAATACACATTTGTGTACAGTATGTTAAGCGGCTAATCCATATTTAAGCACACACACTCATGTGCATAAGTGCACACGGCCGAACGCGTGGTTGTGCTGCTTGTATGTTAAAGCACGCTGTACCTAGCAGGAGCGTTTCCATAGTAACAGGATTGTGCCAGCGCACCTCCTGCGCTCCATACAGCATAACTCTACACATGTGTGACTGAAGCCTACCATTAAATCAAAATTAATTTCTTCATTTCTGCGCCTCTCTCCATTGGCACTGTTTTAAGACTATCCTCTGCTTTAGTGTGACCATTTGGCCCCCTTGTGGTCAAAATGTGCCGTTGAGAACAGATTCTTGTTGCCATGTTGAAAGAGGGTCAGATATTGTTGCTGAGAGATACATTTTTGTTTTTCTACTAAGTAATGTCAGAGTTGTGGGCTAGACCAGACACCTCATTTGGGAAACATTGTGTACCAATTATTTTCCTTCATACAATCTCTATCAAGCCTCAAAAACAAAGTCAGCTTGGGGGGGAAAAAAGATATGGCTGCTTATGTTTGGCATATTACTATGCATTTAGTTAACTAAAGAGTAGTTTATTCCATTATTGAGTGTTGTTATACCTTATGAGTTAATGCTCATTCACACCAAGGACAACTTTAACTGTAAAGTTTTAATTATCGTTCTAATTCATTGAAAGTCCAAACCATGGCTATAACAATAACGACTCAGAGGAACAATATCATTGGAATCACTTACAGAATGTTTTATTCCAGCTGATGAACAATAAAGGCCAATCAGAATCCAGCTGGCTTTCAAGAACTCAGCATTTAAGGCAGTAGAAGATGTAATTACAGCTTAGATGTATAATAAACAGAGCATTATTGTGCATTAGTGTGATGCTAATATAGTTATTATTGAAGTTATTGTTCTTGGTGTGTACGGGATTTGCTTGTGAACTGGTATGGTAAATTGAACTTCAGAATGTAACTTTCACACTGTTTGTATTGCAAACGTTTATGATTCCTCAAATCATGCGACTTGTTCAGGAGAGATACCTAGGCCTTGAGTTTATACAGTGGGGAAAATATTTATTTGATCCCCTGCTGATTTGTAAGTTTGCCCACTTACAAAGAAATGATGGGTCTGTAATTTTTATGGTAGGTTTATTTTAACGGATAGAGACAGAATATCAACCAAAAAATCCAGAAAAAACACATCATATAAAGGTTAGAAATTGACCAGGACACCCTACACTCTTAAAAATAAATAAAGGCTCCAAAACAGTTTTTTTTTTGGGGGGGCAGTGATGCCATAGAAGAACCATAGTTGGTTCCTCAAAGATCCCTTCAGTGAACAGTTCTTAAAAGAACCTTTTATTTTCTTATTGTGAAGAAGAAAAAAATCTTTCTCCACTATAAAGAACCTTTAGTGGAATGGAAAGATTCCATAATTGTTAAAGGTTCTTCATGGACCCATCAATGATAAATAACCTTTATTTTTAAATGTGTAGAAACCTTGTAGCAACCACCTGTATTGCTATAGCTTTCTGGGTTGAAAAACCACACTTATTTTTACGGAATATGTTAAAAAATATCATTGCTATAATATACAAATCATTATTTGACCTGTCGCATGATAAATTGTGCAAAACAAATCTCAGATGCATTAAAGGAGAGACCTTCACAATTTCATTGAAACTTGGGGGTGATGTCTTTTGACTTGGGCTGGTAAGCAGACATCTAACAACCCCCTAGCAACCCCCCAGATCCCCTTAGCAACCTTTTTTTTTTTTTGTTCTAGTTTCACACATACAAACACCACTCATTTTCTTCTGAAGAAAACTTTAGTTCTTTCTTTTATCATATGCTGCAGCTTCATGAAAGTTTCCATCCTTCCTACTGGAAGCTTTTGAACATTAGTGCACAAAACCAAGATGTGGTCCGCACCAGTCCAACACCTCTGAGAGAAAGAGAGATGAAGAGTGCGAAGCTCTGCAGAAAGAGAGAGTGCGTGGTCGTTTGATCAGCTATTGGCTGCGGTTTGGATTTGTTGCTATGGCAACAGCTGGTTCTGTTGTGGTGTAGTTTGTATGTTTCCCTGAGTGCTTCTCTCAAGACACACACACACAGGACCCAGAGCTGTTTAGTTTGTTTGCCTGTTCGCTTGCTTTTTCTGCCGAGCGTCTACTGCATCGTCCATCTTGATAGAGGGCACTTGGCAGGGCAAAAAGAAACACTAGTTCACAGGTAGGCCTCACGGATGCAGCTGATTGGATGTTCAAGTCTGTAGCATGAGCTTTTGATTGGATATTTGCTCAACAAGTGTGTTTCCTGCTTGTTGATTGGTTGTTTTAGTGGCTATATTGCTGTTATACTAGTTCTAAGAGTTAAAATGCTGCTTAATGAATATTGTTTGGTTTATAATGGTTTAGTTTAAAACTGTAGTATGCAACAGCATGACTTCATTACATATATGCTTATAATTTATTGTGTGATATCCATTTATCAGTTTGGTTGCAGTAAAAAGTAAAAAAAAAAAAAAAAAATTGAAAGAAATGTGTTCATTCAACAAGGATGTGACAATAAATGCAATAAAGGTGACAGTTAAAACTTTTATAATATTTTAAAAGATTTTTATTTCAAATAAATGCTGTTTTGTTGAACTTTGAACAAAGAATCTTGAAAAAAATGGTTTCCACAAAAATATTAAGCAGCAAAAAAAAGTTTTCAGCATTGATAATAATAAAAAGTGTTTCTTGAGCAGCAAATCAGCATATTAGAATGATTTCTGGAGGATCATGTGACACCGAAGACTGGAGTAATGATGCAGAAAATTCAGCTTTGATCACAGAAATAAATTACACTTTATTCAAACAGAAAACAGTTATTTTTATTTTATTTATAATGGTTATTTATAATGAGTTGTGTCTAATTGACTGTAAGAATTCAAAGAAGTAAAGAGCAGAAGGTCATCATCAACTTATTTCAATCTTTGTTTCTGTCTATTTTTTTGGCTCCATTGAAGTATTGAAAGAGATGACGTCAACTCTCATGGCACTGTTTTCTGTCCCATCTGTCTCCCAGAGCTCCAGTGATGCACCCAGCACTCCCAAGTTTAGTAAAGACCAGCGAGACATCTTCTTCCCAACATCGTTCTCCACGCCGTGCCTCCACACGCACATGTACCCAGCACCAACGCAGGACGGGGAGGCCAAGCTGAGCAAGACCCCTCGACCGCTTCTCATACAGCCGCAGACACACAGCACTCCAACACAGATCTACTGCCCGCCCTCCAGCCAACCCGACCAATCACAACAGCGGAAAACACCTAGCCAGCCAATAGCAAGCATGGCCTTCTTGCCTCACACAGGTACAGCATCTATAGGCTTTATTTTTGCTTTTAAATTATTGAAATGATTTTTACACATAAAAGAATCTACTGTGCATAACACTTGGCATACTACATAGTGTACTATTCACTGCATACTGTGCAATATATAATGTGTATACTTTCTAGTACAGCATGATTTAGTGAGTGTACAGGTTTAAATTAGTGCACATATCAGCTGTCCAATTATCAGCTTAGAAATACACTACCATTCAAAAGTTTGGACTCCGTAAGATTATTTTAGTGAAAGAAATTATTTTTTTATTTAGCAAGGATGTATTAAATTGATCAACAGTGACATTTACAATGTTACAAGGTTTTTATTTCAAATAAATGCTGTTCTTTTATACTTTGTTCATCAAAGAATACTGAAAAGAATATCACAGTTTCCACAAAAAGAATAAGCAGCACATCTGTTTTCATCAATGATAACAATAAGAAATGTTTCTTGAGCAGCAAATCAGCATATTAGAATGATTTCTGAAGGGTCATGTGACACTGCAGACTGCAGTAATGATGCTGAAAATTCTGTACAGGTTTAAATTAGTGCACATATCAGCTGTCCAATTATCAGCTTAGAAATACACTACCATTCAAAAGTTTGGACTCCGTAAGATTATTTTAGTGAAATAAATTATTTTTTTATTTAGCAAGGATGTATTAAATTGATCAACAGTGACAATAAAAGACATTTACAATGTTACAAGGTTTTTATTTCAAATAAATGCTGTTCTTTTATACTTTGTTCATCAAAGAATACTGAAAACATTAAATAATAATAAATTTATTTCTGATCAAATAAATGCAGCTTTGGTGAGTATAAGAGTCTTGTTTTCTAAAACATTAAAAAAAAAAACTTACCAACCCCAAACTTTTGAATGCTAAATATGGTTGTTTTGCATTTTTATTTCAATTTTGTAAACTTTACATTTGACAGTCCCAACAAATAATGAGAATAATAAAAAGAAAAAAGTCATTAATCACACTTGGAAGGTCAAGTTGAGAGCATTGCATTGTGGGATACATTATTCCATGAAGTTTGCTCCGTTGTATACTACACATTTTGGCAAGGTGGTAGGTCATGTGGGTATTGTACGCATACTAAAAAGTTGCGGACTATGCACAGTACACTGCATACTATATGAAAGTAGTATGGTAGTACCTGTATATTATTTCAAACACACCCTTTTTAGTAGATGCTGCTTTGGTTGACACTCCGCATGTGTCCAGCAGAGGGCGTGTTTGTTCACTTTATGTAACTTTATGTAACCACTGCATGCTGGGCATCAACATGCAGCTTATAACTTCAACAACATTTTCATTACTAATACAGCAAGTTGTGTCTGTCTCACTTTCCTCTAAGATACACACTCAGACGGACTGGTGTTCGCTGTGTCTAGTTTAGGCTGATATGTTCTGTGCTTCATGCTCAGTTGCTAAGGAAACAAGGATGAAGTGCCCAAGTACATGATTGCGTTAAGTGTGCATGTATACGGCTGAAAGGCCCTGTGTGTGTCCTTGAGGCCAAATAAAAATGCATGCACTACTACATAATCACATTTGTGCTGGTCAGCTCAGTCTTTGAAATGCAGTCACAGTTTGTACCATATTAAACCTCGTCAAAAATTAATTTACCTCATGAAATGACGTTAGCTGTAAACATGCATAGTCATCATAAACATACTTAGATGCACACAGACATGCTATATCTGGCACTGTATTATTGATTTAAGCTAATTAAATAATGTTGTCATTCTCACAACCATAGTAACCGAACCTCAATCCTTAACAACACTGTATCTCAGACACATTTTATACTGACACTTTAGTGAAGACTGAAAAATAGATGCAGATATTATAAATGTCCTTCACCAATGTGTATTAGTGGTGATATGCATCAATGTTGGTAACTAAAGCTATCAAAAAAAAAAAAATGAAATAAAATATAAATATTTGAAAAATGTTAACCTTAAATTTAAAAAAAACTTGAAATGAAACTAAGTTTGAAAGTTGAAACCTAAAACCGAAATAAAAATAAAGCTAACTAGAAATGTAAAAAATATAAGCAAACAACAGAATTACTAAAAGTAAACGTCAAATTAAAATGTAATATTTAAAAATAAAAGTAACTTAAAATATGAATACATACTATAATAGTATGTACTGTAAATAATTCTAAAATAACACTGATATGCATAATATAATTGATGCATTAAAACTGGTTTGAATGTGGCCTTCCGTTCAGATTTGACGGCCTAAACCATGTGTTTATTAATGGCACGTGTCTCTGATGTGTCTGTATGTGTAGAGGACAGAGAGGAGCTGGTTACTGAGGGTCTGCTGTACCGCCAGCAGGAGTCCCATCTGTGCCAGCAGATGAAGATGACCACCGTCTCTCAGATTCACAGTCACGAGCCCCCGTCCTGCTCAACACAAACCAGCACAGGTAACATCTGCTCACGTTTTTTGAGATTTAAATTTTTTTTTTTAAAGCAATGAAGACTTTTATTTAGCAAGGATGCATTAACTTGATCAAAAGTGGCAGTAAAGACATTCATAGTGTTACAAAATGCTGCTCTTGTGAACTTTATATTAGGGATGTTCATTTCGGTTATTTTTCCTAACCGACAACCGACGCTCGTTAACCGATTATTAACCGTTAACCGGCAAGCTTAATTTTAAATTCGAATTGAATTAAATTAGAAAGGATAAGTGTCTGTGACCCGTTAAAAATACTAACATTGGTTTCCCGGGGATTAATTTTACATGCACAAAAAGCAGCAAACAAGAACATGAGGATTCACATGATCATCACATCACATCACACACCTGCAGCGCTTCTGCCAGCGGAGAAAAACATAATAAAGCTAGGCTATATATATAAAACGAATAAATAGGCCTATACGAGAAATATATAGTAGTTTGACCAATGACGTGCAGGCATTGTATATAATCGAGCCGTGTCACATGGGAAGGTGGGGTCTACAGAGAACGGTCAAAGCTATGTAAATACGAATACTAGGGATGTTAATTTCGGTTACTTTTCCTAACCGACAACCGACACTCGTTATCCGATTGTTAACCATTAACTGACAAGATTATTTTAAATTAGAATTGAATTAAATTAGAACGGATAAGTGTCTGTGACCCGTAAAAAAAATACTAACATTTGTTTCCCGGGGATTAATTTTACATGCGCAAAAAGCAGCAAACAACAGAACATGAGGATTCACATGATCATCACATCACATCACACACCTGCAGCGCTTCTGCCAGCGGAGAAAAACATAAAAAAGCTAGGCTACATATTTATAACGAATAAATAGGTCTATACGAGAAATATATTTTTACTTAAATAATAAATTAAGAAAACGAAAGAAAAACTGTGCAACAAGTAGCCGAGTATGCAGAGTTCCGGTTCATTTTTGTGCTGCGTGAAAGGAAACCAGAAAGCAGAAAGCGGCATCCTATTTTTCTTTAGGCTTATTTTACAAAAGCACAAAGATTTGTTTTTATTGTGAATGTACACAAATAAAGGCAAACCTTTTACAATTCAGATTATCTTTAGGACTAAAAGGAGTAGTTTCGTTAGGCCTATTTCTGAATGAAATAATAAAATGTGACTCAGACGTGACTTGTTTTTTTTTCCTCTAAAAAAAACACACTTTTTTTTATGCGCGTAGCGTATTTCAACCATGCAGCAAACCTTTTTAAATATTTTGATAAATTACTACAAAAAAAAAAGACTTTATAAACGTTTAACTGATTGTATTAATCGGTCAAAATTCTTCACGGTCGGTTAACGGTTAACCGGTTAAAATGAACATCCCTACTTTATATTCATTGAAGGATCCTGAAAAAAGTTTCACAGTTTCCACAAAAATATGAAGCAGCACAACTGATTCAACACTTAAAATAATAATAAATGTTTCTTGAGCAGCATATTATACTGATTTCTGAAGGATCCTGTGACACTGAAGACTGGAGTAATGATGCTGAAAATTCAGCTTTGATCACAGGAATAAATTACACTTTGAAATACATTCAAATAGAAAAGAGTTATTTGAAATTTTAATAATATTACTGTTTTAACCGTATTTATGATCAAATAAATGCAACTTTGATGAGCCTAAGAGAATTTTCATAAACAAACAAACAAAAAAATCTTACCAACCCCAAACTTTTAAACGTTAGTGTAATGAATAAATAAATATTATTGTAAATATACATATTTGATATTTAAATAGAATTAATGCAATAATTAAAATAATTATATAACACCTACTTATTCTCTACTTGAATTTTCCACATTTTTAGAATAATAATAAAGCCATCTAAACTAAGAAATTACTTTTTGTGTGTGTGTCAATGATTGTTTATAGAAAGTGACCAGTCAAAGCAGGGAGATGCAAATCGCATCCGGTCCAGAATTCCTCCCAACATGCCCAAACTGGTGATCCCCTCCACAGTCACTAAATTCCCCCCAGAGATAACAGTCACGCCCCCCACACCCACCCTGCTCTCCCCGAAGGGTAGCATCTCTGAGGAGACCAAACAGAAACTCAAGGTTGGTATTTTTTCGTCACTGATATTCATTCCTATTTCAAAGTGAAGCGGATAAGCTCTTTGCAATATTGACACATCAACAGATACAATGACTCAAAACATATTTGAACACTTGTGGCATTTTAAATCTTTTTGGGGGCCCCTGTAGATCATCAGATGCTCTTTTAAAATGTTCTCTTTGTCTGGTTTGTTCCCGTCAGAATGTGATCCTGTCCTCTCAGTCGGCAGCTAACGTGAAGAAAGACACTCTTGCTCAGCCCGCTTTAGAGGTGCAAGAGACATCGAGTCAGGAGTCCTCTCTTGAAAGCGAGTCGGATGAGGAAGACGACTACATGGACATTTGAACTGTCAAGCTTTGAGTCGCACTGCTGCAGAACTCTCAAGCTGAGCTCTGAAGCAAAATCTCCTTTATTAATTGTGTAGCTGCAACTAATCGTTGACGGTTTTGTCTTCGTTTGTTTTTCTATAGCGCGATTTCTCCGCTATATGCACGTTTTTCAGCGAAAGGGCTTTTTCCTACCCTGGCACTCGTGTCCTGTTGGTTTTGCTCCTCTGCTGCTAAGCATGGACTGGGTTTTTATGCCGTTCTGCTGTTTTTTGTTTTTTTTGTTGTTGTGTACAATCCTGCAAAGTGCCATTTTTACTCCAGCAGCTACGAAAATTATGGTCACAGCTAAACCACAGTGGAATCATGCAAAGTCAGTACAAAATCATTTCCTAAAGGATGCATTATGTAATATTGACAGTTTGTGTAATGCAATTTACTCACTCAGAGTTTCCTGGGCATTAAATCCATCACGACGTTGTTTACAGATTTAAGAGGAAGTAAATTGCGCTTGACGTTTGGTCAGTTCTGCGGTGTAAAATAAACACGAGTCATATCACTACCAAGTTTCAGTGGCATTGCAACCAAACGTTGAATAGCACCTCGAGACGTCAGCATGCAAACGTGACCGGTTTTTTTTACAGCCGTGTGGACGTGTATCTCTGTTTTCCTGCGTATGTGTTGGTGCGTGTGCTTTGACTTCTTTTTTCAGAGCTCTGCTGCTTACACAAACAGTGGAGCATCATGCTTGATCGGTTGTCCATGCTTTAGCTACTGGCTTTTTAAAAGGGAGTTCTACAAATGTATGATTCTTCACAGCACCACAAGATTTCAATTTAGATATATTTTTTTTATTTCTATACATTACTGTATTGGTAATCTGTTGGTTGTGTAAATATCACATTTTGGAGTATTTAAGCCACCACAAGTTCCATTTCAGTTGTATTACTGTTCGTGTCTCACATTTCTGATCTGATTTCATGTTTTCATTTGTAGTTTTATTACTTTTCCATTTGAGAATGATAAACAACTGCGGCTGAAAGGGTGAAGCATGTCAGCCTCGTCACCAGCACTGAGAAGATGTGACTATTATTCATATCACAATTGAAATGTGAATGTGATCTAACTAGCTACAGAAGAATTGACTTAATGTTGTTTGTTTTGTTTTTTCAAGGATTATGCCAAGATGTCTGAATCACAGATGCTTTTTAAAAAAGAAAATGTGAAAAGGCCTAAAAATGGTGCTGATCCCTTATTTTTGGCTTTTTAAAATAACCTTTAAATGGTTAAATGGAAAGTTCACCCAACATTTGGCAGTTCTTTTATCATTTACTACACTCATATTGTTCCAAACCTGTATTGCTTCCTTTTTATTTATGGAACACAAAAGGAGAAATTTAGCAGAGCTTTCATGCTGCTCTTTTCCATACAGTTAAAGTGGATGGAGACCAGAGGCTGTCAGGCTCCAAAAATTAAAAAAGCACCAAAATAATAGTCTGTATGACATTGTACACTATATTCCAAGTCATTAGATACTTTTGCGAGAGGAACAGACTGAAATGTAAGTACTTCTTTTCTCTCATTGACATTTGTTATAATATGGTACATCAAGACATTTGATTTTCAGTGAAAAATGAGTTACATTTTGGTCTGTTCTTTACTCAAGACTATCAAATGGCTTTGGAAGTCTTGAAAAATAGCGCACAAGCCATATGGACTGCGTTTATATTGCTGGAGCCTTTGGTCACCATTCATGTTCATTGTATGGGAAAGAGAAGCATGAACATCCTGCCAAACATCTCCTTTTGGAATTTATAATGACAAGATGGTAAGAAAATAAAGACAGAAACTTACTTTCTGGGTAAACTGTCCCTTTAACCAAAGTAAAGTGCCCAGACATTCGTTATACTGAGGTTAAGTTCTTGACATGTGGGATTTTGTTTCAGTTTGTAGTATAGCACTGCTTTATCTTGGAGCATTAACAGCATGTCTGCCCGGACATTGGTGATTTTCTTTTCAAGTGAATGACTTTCTCGTGACGTGTCTGTATGTAGACGTCGCTCATGGTGGTGCTGGTCGTGTTTCCCCACCAGATCATTTCCAGTTCTGTTATAAAGAAAAATTTAGACGGAGGAATGTTTTTTTATCGAACATTTTCTATTTGTAGATGGATAAATAGCTACCAGTATTTTTTTGAGTGCAGAATTTTTCAATATAAGAAGAAAAGACTTTGAAGGGATGAAATGTGTCGATGCAATGAGCTTGTGTGACCAAACTACCTGTAAACAGATAAAGAGATGTTTCTATTTTTTCCTCTTTGTAAAATAATATTTTGTTTGTTGTTGTCTTTTGTATGCTGTCTTCTATGCTTGTGTTAAGAATGTAAGACAGCGGCAGAGATGGATATATCCTCTTCTCTAAAGATGAGAGGTGTTCTGTGCTCTTTGGAGATTTATGGGGTATTACTATCCTCAGGCTTTTTTTTCTGAGAAGGTTGATATTTCTGACTTGCTGCATTGATGATATCACAAAACCAAAAATACACTTACATTTTTACCTGATCTTTGTTGTTTGTTTTTTGAGATTACAAAGACCTTATGAAATCAAAATTAGAGTTTTGAGCTATATGCTAGAGTACACATCAACATGAAATGACAGTTCACTCTATTTCGTGAATGCATGTTATTGATATTCTGAACAATTCAAGTATATGTTTATAAAAATATGATGACTTACTGACTTTTCTCTGGTTATGAATGCAGGACTTTTCCAGTCATTTAATCAGTTGGAACTCCATCCTTTATGACTGCAAGCTCATGTCTGCTTCCATCCAATCAACAACCAGTGGATTGAACTAAGTCCTGCACTACGTTTCTTTATTTTTCCATGATCTCTTTTGGAAGTACGTCACAATCTGGAGAAAAAGATCTTTCACTATACTTCTATTACAGTGACTTAAAACATAGCAGATATAAACCTTTAAAATGTACTGTATTTATATATTAAATATTTATCTTCCAAAAAAAAAGCATTGATGACTCATCCTGCACTACACAGATTTTTGTCCAATCAGTGGCCAGTTGCATAAACCACTTAGACTAGACTAGACTTATGGCGCTTTTCCACTGCGTGGTACGACTCGGCTCAGTACGGCATGGCACGGTTCGGCTTGACACGGTTTGCGTTTCCACTGCAGTTCAGTACCGCTTTAGAGAGATATATATATATACAGGTGCATCTCAATAAATTAGAATGTCGTGGAAAAGTTCATTTATTTCAGTAATTCAACTCAAATTGTGAAACTCGTGTATTAAATAAATTCAATGCACACAGACTGAAGTAGTTTAAGTCTTTGGTTCTTTTAATTGTGATGATTTTGGCTCACATTTAACAAAAACCCACCAACTCACTATCTCAACAAATTAGAATACTCCATAAGACCGACATTCTAATTTATTGAGATGCACCTGTATATATATACTTTGCAATACTCATAAATAAAACGAGAACAATCAGCAGCCAATTTTCCACACCACAAACTGACAAACACATCACTACAACAAGTACACACACTCTCTCCTCCTTCTCTCCACTCTTGGAGGCAGACGTTTCCAAACTTATTCTTTCCAATCATCCTTCTACCTGTCAGCTTGATCCTATCCCCACTCACCTCCTTTTAGGCCATTTCTTCTTCAGTTATACATGCGCTCACTCACAATATCAACACCTCTCTTCACACTGGTATATTTCCCACAGCATTTAAGCAGGCTCGGGTAACCCCACTGATTAAGAAACCCTTTCTAAATCCAGCACTTTTAGAAAACTACAGACCAGTATCCCTTCTTCCATTCATTGCAGACACTTGTGCAAGTTGTGTTCAACCAACTCTCTATGTTTCTTGCACAGAACTCTATTGCCTTCTTGAATACTAAAATTATTTCTGCTGTTACTAATATAATACATTCTATACAGCTGGACTATTTGCAGTGCTTTAGTGTTCATGTCCGTGATTACACTTGATCCAGTCCCATTCGGATATCATTATTTTTCAGTGCCTTACTACGAGTTACCCATTCGTCGATGATTTTCTTTATACGCATACATGCTCTTTCTATAAAATCTCTCCACTTTTTGACATTAGCCTCCATGAAGGGAGTTAAGGGAAATGATGACATCATCTCAAAGTCGTCCTGTAATCCTCTTGGGCCGAAGACCACCCCGTCTCTTTTAGCCAGGCCATGTCAAAGGCAGAGTCCAGGCTGGTGTGAAGCCCTCAGACTTGAGGAAGGCCATTAAGACCCATTAGCAGCTCCCAGAGGTTTCTTATGAAGTGCTGCCAATGTGTCATTTAGTCCCTTTGTCAGGCACACTACACTGAGGGTTTGTTTTCTTACATACGGGACCAAATGTGTGTCAGATCTTTTTTTTTTAGGGGATGTGGGGGTAGGTGGTGATTGTTTGCCTCCTGTGCGTCTGCTGGCCTCCATCCGTCTGAATACGTATGAGTCATAATGTATATTTGAACTTTGATCTATATTAAAGCCATTATGTAGTTCTGTAGTTATGTTGGGTCATTGTTTGAGGCAGTTTAGGTGAGCACTGTAAGTGAACTGACCTTTTGTTCAGGTGAATGAACCAATCACAAGCAGCCTCGGGCTATTTCTTGTAGTATATGCTCAAATGTAATCAATGACAACATGTTCTGACCTGTTGATGGCATTTTAATGCTAAATATATTGGAATAAAAACAGCATCTAAATAATACTAAACAATATATATATATACAGTATATATAAAACAAGATTAGAAACTTTAACTTAAAAACTTAAATGAACATTAGAAATTTAGCTTTGGCACCTAATTTAAACGAAATAACTAAGTACTAAAATAATAAAACTGGAATAAAAATAGTAATTAGAATAAACTACTATAAAATACTACTATTTTACTTAACTTAAATTGCTAAAACTGAAAATGTAAAAAAATCAAAATATTACTATACATTCTATAAGAAAGGTACATAAATAATACTAAAATAACACTACAGTATAGGTAATTGAACCTGGTCACACATATAGGCCTTTGAAACTACTAATATTAAAACAATATTCCCCTTTGGAAATGAAAAACCTTAAAAATGTAAAGATTTTTTTAAAAATTATCCAAGAAAAGTCCAGGAAATTTGCATTTACATTACATTGATGCTTTTGGTAGATGCTTTTATTCAAAGCTACTTACATTGCATTTAAGGTGTACATTTTGTCATGAATTTCCCTGGGAATCGAACCTACGGCCTTGGTGTTGCTATAGCGTCATGCTCTACTGTTTTAGCTACAATCAAATTATATGCAAACAAATACAGTTTTTATTTTAAAAATTGTGTTCCCACCATCATGGAAACACCTAGAACTAAGAAGGAATTTTAAAATGGTCATTTAAAAAAAATTACAATAAATTGAATAAAATGAATTAATAAAAATGGGAAGTAGTTAAATCCTTACAAGTTCTGAATATACCTTTTCCTAATTGTTTAATTCTAAAAAAAAAAATTTTTTTAAATGGATTGGCTAGAAATGGTCCTTTATCCAGTGATCATGAACAACTGGATAAAAATCATGGAAATTCATGGAACAAACAGTGGGGGAATCCTGTACAATGCATGCATGGTATCCAGTGCTAGCTTAGTATGATTGTTGCATTCATTTACTCTAGCCTTACTAGCCTTACTGTACAGTTTTTCCCCATTTGAGCATGCATGCAGACACATATCATCCAAAAATCATCCAGTTTAATGTCCTCATCATCCCCCTGACAGCCGTACCTAAGCACTTAAAGTGGCCAGTTAGAGCATCAAAAGGGAAGATTGCATGGCTAATGCAGGGAAAGGTGTGAGATTTCTCGTCGGCCCATAGCGGGGGGGCTCTTTATAGACCCCACAGCCGTCTGATCCCAGCCCAGAGCGCCTGTGTATTGGCAGCTGTTAAGCTATTGAGTGACGATACGTCCACACAAGGCGCAGCAAATGGCAGAGGGGCCTAACACCTCCTGACTTTAGCGTCTGGTGATACGGGATGGATGCAGAGATGAGCTGGAGGAAGACGAGATTTTAAGACATGCTAAATATCTGACCGAGTGACAATGTTTGATTCTTCCCAGCATTTCCTGTATTTTAATGTCCTGCAAATTGAAACACTTTGACTCTCAAATAAAGAAACACCCCTGGTATATTATGCGATTAACTTAGCATAATAAGAAAACACTTTTATGTTTCTCATGAGCCAAAATGCAGCAGAAAGCAAACATGTGAGGTGGTCTTGGCCATGACATTGCCACTTCCTCCAGTTCGTCCTTTCTGACCTTTCCATCCTTTTCTCTCTCTCACCCAAACTGTCACCCTGTCCTAAAAACCAGCAGCCAAGCTGGTTTGAGATCAGCTGCTGGAGTCCCAGAGCAAACACATAAAGGCCAGCGTGAGTGCGGCACATCCCAGCGGGACTCTCTTGATCCCTGTGGGGTCTACAGTAGGAAACCTCCTGTAACGTTTAGATACGACACTTCATGTAACCATACGTTTCCTCTGAAGAGCAGCCTTGTGTTTTCAGTTACACATTAATGATGTTTTAACCTGATCAAAGGGGATATGGATCATTTTATGATGTGCTTCGCAGATTCAGAAGGTTAAGGAAAAGTCAGTGAGGTAAAGTTTGACCTTTTGCAACTCAAGTTTGCCACGTCACTGTACCGTGGCATTGGTTTCTTGAAACTAAAGAAGAATATTTAGTCTCACGGCTGTATTTATTGTCAAAAAAAAGAAAAATGAAACCGATATAACTCCTAGCGTAACCTTTGAGAAATATATTTAGGGAATGATACAAACAGTCAGCAGTTCTTACCATAATTAAACCCATCTAATGTGTCTGATTTCCAAGCGTATAAGCACCTTGCAGGTGTTAATAAGCCAGTGAGTTCATGTCTCACATGCCTGGCTTTAAAATGGATGCTGGTGTCCATTTCAACAACTGACTTGTTTCAAATGACAGCATTTCTTCCAGCATGAGAAAACAGCTATTTTAGGCGTTTTTATTTGTATAATTTGCACAAAAAGCATGAAAGGTCCGACTCTCTACCTAACCATCAGTGGGCCGCAGGCAGATACTATAAAAATGTACAGATGTAATTGTACAAAATTGAAATTAGCATATTTCAACAAAACGTGAAATTGCTGTGGAATTGTGTTGTTTTTTCCTTATATATATATATTTCTGTCATGACAATTTTTTCTCTCTACCACATTTCTGCATTTGGCCGACTCTAATTTTTGGACTTCAGTGGATAGTTTTTTTTTGTTTGTTTGTTTTTTTTTTAACGCATTTTCCCCCCTGATCTTGTATAATGCCTATGACTCTACTGCTGCTGATGTATATGCATTAATTTTCCACATTAAAAATATGTATACACCTTCCTCTTCAGAATGTTGCACTTTGTCAGCGTGAGATATTTTTCCCATATCATCAGAAGTCGTTGATTATTAGACTATGAGGGCAAACAGGCAGAAACAATTGTGCTGAAGTGATTTTATATTTATGCATTTGGCAGACAATTTTATCCAAAGTGACATGTATTCAAACTGTACATTTCATTAATGTGTGTTCTCTGCAAATCAAAATTATGAACTTGGCTTTCCTGAGCTAAACTTTTGCGCCGTTTCAAATAAAACTCAAGCTTCTAGACAAAACATTTAAGTTTATTTCATAGAAATACATTGGGCAATAAAATCAACTCCTTAAACACAATTTTCTGAGTGAAAGTACATGATTCAATTTCAATAGTACTTGAGTAAATCAAATTCACAAAAATAATATGCAATTGAATTTAATTACTGAATACTATAATAAGTATTGAAGTTACTCAAGTAATTTTCTCCAACCACAAACCATCTAATCTAGTGTAAAATGTCTGAATGTTCTGAAAATCGCTCTGTAAATATATGATAGTAATTAGCGCTGGTGCTAATATAAGTGTGCTATTAGGTTTAGGAAAACTATATGCTAGTCCTGCAGCAATGTGTGTGTAATCTCAGAGGAGTGAGGAGAGCCACGCGCCATGTGTGAATCATACTGACCAGTTTCAGGTGAAGGAAATGAAACCTGGCCATCACACCTTCATGATGGAAAGATAGCTAAACGTGTGTTTGGCTAATGTCTTCCGCCATTATTGCCAGGTTTAGGCCTCTCTGTTAATCTCCAGAGTGACTGTGAGGTGTGAGGGATTTTAGATGTTCTTCTTTACTTTGTATAGATGAATTTGAGTATAAGACTAACACCGATCCTCCCAGACTGCTGTATGCTCTCAATCAATACATTCACAGCTTTTGAGAGCTTTTAGCTCGTAAAAAAGGCAACTCTGATTTAACTGCTGCTTCAAGAACTAGTGTTTTAATCTTCTTTATTGCATTCCCTAAAAATAACAGTCAAACAAGTTTTAGGTTCATTTGCCATTGATCAATAGGGAGAAATGCACTCAAGACTGCATTTATGTTAAGAGTGCTGCTAAAATGTGTTATAACATGTTTATTATACATTAATAGATCATTTATAAATGTTTCCATGAACGGGAAGAAATATTATTATCATGTGTCTTGCTTAATTCCATATAATATAGAATAACTTAGCCCTCATAATAAAGTACCGTGGTACCAAATTCACATACCATGAAATTTTCTTGTTACTCCAAGATACTGCAAAGAATATCATGCTATTGCCATGGTATATTGGAAGAATACCATTGCAATTTTTGGATAGGGAGTTCAAACATATTCATCAATTGTAGTTGAACAAAAGAAATATAACTTTTCAATTTTTCAGGTTAATAACTGCAATAAAAACTAGGTATTGTAAGTTATCATTGCTTTTACATATTTTCCATTGACATCTTTCTCTTCCAGTGCCTACATATTCACAGTATGTATCAACAATACAACATTATGTCATCAAGTGAATGGTTTTAGCAATCATTTTTGGGGTCTTTTATGTATGGCAGTATTTGTTCTCAAATGCTTCAGTCCTTTGAGAGTTCTTGCAAATGTAGGAAATGGTGGTGATTAATAGTCTGTTTTGCTGGAGTTGGCGTTTAGCATAAGAAAGAGTTGTGCTAACAGTGCTCTATGCCAGGGTGGAGAAACAGAACAAACTGAGGATTGTGTTTTCTGATGACTAAAACATCAGAACCAGTCAATAGTCTTCAGTTCTGCTTCTGTCTCATTCAATTCCTGTTTTAAAAACACCCTAAAGCAACTGCATATGGAGCTTCTTTTGAATCAATCCTAAAGTATCCCATTTGAGTTCAGTTTGGATTGAAATCCACTAAGAATAATATAAGGTCCTACTTGGAAAAAAATGGGAAATTTCCAAATATTAATATTAAAACATTAATATTAAGTATTTGGTTTGTCCCCCTTTCACTGTAAAGACAGCAGCACTTGAGATACTTGAATACAATGAAATTTGTGACATTGATCATGTGAACTTTGATTTTAAAAATCTTAACTTTATTTTAATTTTTAAATGGGAAAGAATTCCAGATTTTCAATGAAGTCTCTATTGAGTACACAAGATCAGTCACAAATTAACCTAGAAATACTGCAGAATCTTTAATATTTCTAATTTATTTTAAGTCATGAGTTTTATTGTTTGTCATAACTTTAATTTAAGAAACTTTATTTTCATTTTTGAATGGGAAAGAATCCCAGATTTTCAATGAACTCTCTATTTGACCGCACTGTGTATAATCTTTAAACCACCAACGTCTCCTATTTCCCATCACTTCCTATTATATTTATCAAAAATGTGTACACAAGTTAACTCTCCCTATTCATGTTTACTCTAAAAAAAAGACATGAAAACTGTGGTGAGTGGTGCTAACAGGCTGTGAACCACTAAAACATTCCCATTTCTTTAGGATCCATCTCTCTTTTTTCTGTTCTCTATCTGTCTGTCCCTCTTTATGTATCTCTGCCTGTATCTCTCTGCATGAATAGAAAGCCTGCTGCCTTGAGAGAGCATTTCTTCCTAATGAGATTAACCATCAAGGAACGGTCATGTCTAGACACCCTGAATACACAACCCCCTCCCTCCCTCCCACCACACACAAGCTCCTTCTCAGGTAAACCTCACCTGTAGATTTGCCCCAGGGTTTGCTTTCTGCTATAACTCTATAATGACTTTATGTGATGCACTTTCACTGAGATAATCAGTGAGATGATTCAGTCAAAATCATGTACTTAATATTCCATAATTTATTTTGGACATCGGTTCACTCAAATCTGTTTCTTTTTGAAACATTAAAACATACAAAATGTCTTCAAACATTCTCTATAAAGGTTCCTTACTGGCATATGGTTCCAAAAAGAACATCTAACATCGATGGAACCTTTCCATTCCACTAAAGTTTCTTAAGAATGTTAAAATGTTTTTCACACTAAAAAAAAAGAATATTTTAAGAACTGTTCACTAAAGGCCTCATTGGCGAACCAAAAAAACTTTCTTCTATGCCATCGCTGCTGCAAAAACCTTTTGGAAACTTCAGTTTTAAGAGTGTAAAAGAAATCCCCTGAAAACAAAGGTTCAAATCAGCACCAAAAAGGATTTTACAGCATGATGCCATAGCAGAACGTTTAAAGATTCATAATTCTCCAAAAAAATCTGTACTTGTCTTTTAATAGATGATTCCTATAGGACCAAAATCCTGACAATCCCTCAATACAATATCAAGAACGTTTTTATCTCCAAAGAACCATATAGCCACTCTGAACCGCAAATGCTAATTCTTGATAAGAAGAGTGTTCCTTAGGGCTTCAAAGAACCATTAAGAAGCTTTAGATTTTAAGACTGTATGTCAATATTTGTCTCAAAACTGCTGTTAAACAACTGTTGACAAAAGACCACCATAACCAAACCTAAAGGTATTGAAGGTTAAGATGGTTCTGTGTGGTCTTTTGTAGTTTCTTCATGATTTAAGATGAATATTTACACTGCAGATGTGTTAAGTCGTGAAAGCATTTCCATCAAAATTCAATGTGAAGACCAAGATTAGAACATATGAAAAGAAAAAAGTTCAGAAGAACCTCATGCTCTAGTGACAAAGCCAGTTGCATTTCAAATTATTTTCCATGGTCTGACCTGGTTGTAAAAACCAGGACCTGGTGTCTGTAGCATCAGTGAGAATTAGTGGATATGTGTGTGTGAATTTGCGAACACGAGCGCTGAGTGTGTCAGATTATGTTTGCATGAAGGGGTCAGTGCTGTCAATTAGAAGGTGAAGTCGTTGCTCTTCCTCACATTAGCTGGATTAATGAAGGGAATTTTGTGCTTGATTTGCCATCCTGTATTCTCTGGGTCTGTACGTATTTGTTTAAAAGTACTTTAGCAGTTCATAAAGACATGTTTCCTCTGCTTGTCCCCTTCCTGTTGGTACTCTCTCAAGGCTCTGCTAACTCTCTTTGATTCTGCCCATCAGCCAATGAGATCATGACATTGACTCCTCACTGTGTCACTTCAAAGGCTGGGAATGGGGGTCCAAGACCCGCCCACATCCAGATCTCACTTAAAGGTGTGGGACACCCCCTCTGCATCTGTGGCAGAAGCAACAAACAGACACAACACACTGAACCCCATACATCCTTGGACTTAACGTTGGAATTAACTCAAGTCCATTGAGTTCTTATGGAGAACTTGTGTTTTTAACTGAAACCTCATTCTGATCTTTTCTTTTGGTCCATCTCATTTTCTTCTGGAGGGCATCTTTTGAGAAGCCTAAATAATGCAGGCTATCAGAGGTGAGTACTTGTTTTAACCCTAATGCACCTGGAGAGCTCTTACTCTTGGTGTGCACCATTTACAGACATGTCTTTATGCACAACTGAATGAAATTCCAAGAGTCTCCCATCGGACGCCATTGACAGAAAATCTCAAATATTCCATCTTTCCTCAGACCTCAAGCACAATTTCAGTCTCCCTCCTCCACCTTCCATGGCTGGAGCCGGGGATTCCTATCACCAGGGCAACATCCGAATGACTCTGGAGGATCCGGAGCTGTGGAGATCCTTCCATGAGATCGGCACTGAGATGATCATCACCAAACCTGGCAGGTCTGTCTCAGAACCAAACTCTTGAACTAAAACTTTAACCTTATCTGTTGACTCGAGTTTTGGATCAACTAAACTGACCTTAATACCTCAATTCTTCGAAAAGACATTGAGCTAAACTTGACTTTTGTATGCTTATATTACAGGAGGATGTTTCCACACTGCAAAATCAGCTTGTCTGGATTGGTGCCATATGCAAAGTACATCTTACTGGTGGACATGGTGCCAGAAGATGGTCTCAGATATAAGGTTAGAACCTAAACCTCATCTAGTCTTTAATGCAGTTAACAACTGGAAAAATGTTCATAGATCCCATACGGACTCTCAGACAGTGCAGTGATTGCACATTAAAGTCTTATCCATTTGAATGCTCTGGCCGCAGGATTAGACCAGTCTGGTCTAGACTATTAGTGTCCTATTGAAATGAAGAGCTGTTGAATTGGGAATCAGTCGTGAACGGCTGGAGCTTTGGGGGGACGTTGTCACATGTGTCTCCCCGGAACGTTCTCACCACTGATTGCGCTCCTCAACTTCAAAGAGCCCCAACTCTTCCTGTTTTTACAGAGCCCACTGGGGGGTTTTACCCCTCGACACACACTCTCGTTCACACATACTCTCACACCCCAGCACCCCCAGCACCTTATGCCATGGCCACTCTAGTAGCTCTAGTTCACTATTCTGTCTTCAGTTATTCAATGAAATGCTTCTTTTTCTTTAGTGGAACAAGGACAAGTGGGAGGTCGCTGGTAAGGCTGAGCCTCAGCCGCCCTACAGGACGTACCTACACCCTGATTCTCCAGCGCCCGGCAGTCACTGGATGAAACAGCCCGTGTGTTTCCTCAAACTCAAGCTTACCAACAATGCCCTGGACCAGCATGGACATGTAAGCGCCCCATTCTGATTCTTACATTTGTTTAACAGTAATTTGACTGTGATTTTAATGTATGTGTCTCCTTTCGGTTCAGATTATCCTTCACTCCATGCACCGCTACCATCCACGTTTCCATATAGTTCAGGCTGATGATCTGTACAGTGTGCGCTGGAGCGTCTTCCAAACCTTTACCTTCCCCGAGACCTCCTTCACTGCTGTTACTGCATACCAGAACACAAAGGTAAGCGATTAATACATCACTTACATTTTCTTGATTTCGGGGCTAAATATAAAAATGTAACAATCAGCCGAAGAAAAAAAAAGATATTGATTGACCGCTGTTCTGAAAATCCCTTATTGTATAAGATTGTCGATTCTTATAATGTGTTCTTACGCACATATTTTAAGGTTAATCAGATGGTGGTATTTTTTTATTAGCATTAATTAGAACTGAGACTGGTTACATTATTTCACACAGATTACAAAGCTGAAAATCGACCACAACCCCTTTGCCAAGGGATTCAGAGATGAGGGCACAAACTCTAAAAGGTAAGATTTTCTTGACGTTATTTATTTATTTTCATTTTCATTACCTGTTGCTCTCAAAATAGAATTTTCATTCAAAAAACTTTCCTATATATATATATATAAAGCATGACATCATAAAATATTAACTCATGAATTACAGCTAAGATACTTGAATAACTTCTAGAAAATACACAAAAATACTTTTTATAAATCTTATTACAAAATATAAAATTAAATAAAATCCAAACTTTTAAATTTTACTATATTTTAAAATTCCAATAAGTTCAATAAATTTGTGTATAATTTAACAACAATATTTTACTTATTGAATTATTATTTTTTTTTGACAGACGAGCAAACAGAAGTCTGGCTTATCCTGAGAGAGTTGTAAAGAAGATCAACTTGTCAAAAGACTCCCAACATGAAAGCCCACGAGGTAATGGTCTTTAATTTCATGCATTTCTGTATGGTTTTGTAGGCTTTTGAGCCATTAACTAGCAGCTTGTACTAGCAGCGAGTACTGATGGTTTTTATAAAAAAAATTCTCAAATAGTTGTTGTATTTGTAATTTATTAAAGTCTCCTTGATCTTTATCTCCTCAGATATCCAGCAGTCCTCATGCGAGGGTCTGGATGATGAACATGTGGGCCGTAAGGAGTCGGAGGTGAAGGCCGAGCGCTACTCCCCATGGGGAGGTGCATGCGACCGGGACAATAGCAATGCTCTCCGTGCTGAGTCCCCTCTGGGCTCGGACCCTCGGGACATGTACAGCTCCGAACAGCTCGTACCGGGACAGAACACATACCAGCCATACAGGTACAGGCTACTGACCTCAAACAAGACTTATTAAGCCATTTTCTCCCTTGTCAATGTCTCGATGTTAAATTCTGAATCTTTTAGCAGATTTCATGAATACGGCAAGTCCCCCTCGCCGTCCTCGTCCAGTGTTGGCAGCAGCAGTGGATGTGGAAGCCGCTCCAGCTTTGAGTCCTGTGTGCCGGAGGTTGCCACCGTGCCCGATCAAGACACCTCCAGCAAGCCCTCCGCCCTTGAGTTCGGCCTGCCTCCCTGCCCACCACACGCCTCAGCGGGGCACCAGGACTACACAGGGGTGCTGAACATGGCTATAGCCCAGGCCAAGCCAGGTATGCTGGGCCACCATCCTCTCTACACACCCTACAGCACAGAACAATCTCTGGGACAGTGGAGCGGGGCAGCGTCCACCCAATACCCCCCTCCTCCACCTCCCCATCATCACCTACCCACCGAATACAGCACCCAGGCCATCCATCACAGCTATCACCACGGAAATGTAGGGGACTGGAGCCAATACCCACTGTTCTCTTACTCGTGCTGGTGAGCGAGTGATGGGACGCTTTCTAAAGTCTTGCACGATCACGCCCTGACCCAGATGATGGCACGCGTCCCCCTGTACCTGCGAGCACCAGAAAAACACTAGAACACTGAGCGAATGTAATGAGCAAGTGGCACTAACTAGAATGTTGTTTGTGAGTCAATTTGGATGCAAATACAAAATAATAAACCTGCTTCAGTTTAATTGAAGAAAAGTCCGTCTGCTGATCTGAGGGTCTTTGTTTTCTTTCCGCTGTGAGAAAAGACAATGTGCTTGTCAATTGTGCCACATTAAACGCATTTGGATTAAACGCATTAAACGCAATGCTGTTCTTTAGACTTTTGATATATTTTGACTTGAAAACTCATGTCTGCGTACAGAGGACCAAGAACGGACTGGTTTTCTTGGCTTTGTTGTTAAAATGTCTATTTATTCTGTGTTTGCTTTTGCTGCTACTTAATATTATTTTTGTTTAAAAAAAAGAAAAAAGAATTGTGTAGTGTAAAATGCTGTTTTGAAATTACAATATTATATGTCTGAAATTCAGAATGGTCAGTAAATATCATGAAAAAGATGTGGTCATGGTCTTTTTCTTTTCCAAAGAAAGAAAAAAAGCAGCTAATAAGCTTATATGTATGTATGTATGTGCGTGTATATAGATAGATAGATAGATAGATAGACAGACAGACAGAGAGAGATATCCAATGGGTCATAAAGAAGTTCAGTTCAAAGGGAAGTGAAGTAGACAGAAACATCTGCTATAAGAGTTAATGAGAGCACTTTGAAAGTCTGTGTCAGATCCTAATTGTAATTTGGCTCATGGTGACTTTGGGTAAAGTACTATTCATTTTAAAGATATATTGATGTATATAAACATTAATATAAATATAAACATCACCGAACCAAATATCTTAGTAGAATCATTAATATAAGAAGCTTTTTTTAAAATATATATATATAGGCTATTTTCTACATTTTATTAGCATGATTGCACACAATGTTGCCAAATCATAAAAAATTACATGAAAATCAGTTCAACCAATATCAAGCAGGTATTTGATGTTAATATTTTCTGTAACAAATAACTCACAAACGTGTGTATTTTCTCATGTAGAATTATCATTACTACACTTGCTTTTTGTTTGTTCATTTCTGTCGACTATTATTTAAATTATTCATTTTTTATTTAACTATGAGTGCATATTTTTGTTTTTCTTTCACTTTTTCCCCCTTTTGTTGACTCTAATTGGAACCCCACCCATCTCTGTCTGTCTACACACACATTATTTGATTGTGCATCCTCGGGACACTTAAGCTAATACCTTACATAACAAAGCATGTCATAGCCCCTCTGTGGCCATGAAAGAGTCTTAAGAGGCGTGAAAATGGGGGGGATGTCAGAGCTCTTTTCACCACTCCAAAATGCAGACGGACGCTGATTGCTGCCGTCACGGATGTCAGGTGCTAATGACTGCCGTAAAGGGGGGAGGGAAGTGTATTTGTGTGTTTGTATGTCCTGAGTGGGAGAATTAGCCAAGCTCAATTCATTACAGAGCTCTTTAGCGTCTTTTAGACAAGCTTAGCAGCTATTTGGTACTCATACACACTACAGATAAGAATTACAATGTTTGAATTTACTAAGCTATTTCTGTGGCACAAACAAGAGCACAACGATGCCTGATTTACCTCAAATTCATTATCTGAAATAGCTGAATTTAACTGCAAATACCGGTGACACATTGATGAGAATATCTCATCTTCATCTATATTCTATTTCATACTTATTCAAGTGGCCATTTTCAAGCTTTGAAAGTTATATATATATATATATATACAGTGGGTACGGAAAGTATTCTTTTAAAATGTTAATTATTTTAAAAATGATTTTAAAAATGTACATTTTGAAGTGCCGGGTGTGTAAGTTCCATTTTTAGGCAGAAAAAGGGTAAATAAACACTGATGAATTTTACTTGTATGAAATATGTGCATATAAGTATGAAAAATAGTCTTAGGCCTCAAAAGGGCCTAAATCTAATCATAAAATGTTGCAAGAAAAAGAGAAAGAGAGAGTAAAAGAGTGTTAAACTATTATTAAAAATTGGTTTGAATGAAACTATTATAAGCAAAATGCCTGTGATTGACATTAAAGTTATGCTTTCATTTGATGTTTCTAAGAAAATATTCACATTCATACACAATTTCTGTTAGATAGTGGTTATCCAAAGTCTTAAATCTAAGATGTCAAAGAACGTACTATTATTTATGTTTATTTATTAGATCACAATACTTTGTATATATTTCATGCTGAATATGTAATAACATTTCATGTAGAATATATTAAAAAAACTATTTGATTGACAATTTTATTGAACATTTGAGGAGTATTTTTAAAAAATGTATACATTAATATGAATATAAATGTATAGCTTGTGTATTTATGTATGTAAATTTATATTACAATTTAAATAAATTTTCATTTAATTGTAAATAACATGCAATTAAGTTTGCACTTAAGTATATACTGTTAAGAGTATACTATTTCTATAATAAGTAAAAGAGCGTGCTTCTTATTATAGCTACTCTAAAGTTTGCCGTTTGTTTAGGCCATCTTGTATAGATCTACCCAGAATCCTTTTGTCATAATAGAATCAAATGTCATTTGTCGGATAATGTTCAAACACGGATGAGGTGTAGATTTGAAACTGTTGTATTTAAAACATTTTTTTGCATTTGTCAGAACCATTTGCTTTATGATATAATTTCACTGTTTATCACATACCACTTTTACAATTACACAGTTGCAATTTTACAATAATGTTGCATGATGTACATCATACAAACCTGACTGTTATGTGCTGGAAATACATGATTATTATCAGAGAGGGGAAATGAAACAAACAACACGCTGAAAGGGTTTTTATGACTGAGTGAAGTGAATGCATGAGCGAGAGAAAGAGAGAGAACATAAATGTTCACGGTGTAAAAACCATTTTAACTCTGAAGTGAGGCTCTAAGTGCTCCTCTGGGAGACTTTAAAAGACAAGCACGTGTTACTGCTGTAGAGGAAGTTAAAACAGCTTGTGCACCGTCACTAAATCAATCGTCACATTTTCCAAATACCAGTTATAAAACAGATTTCCTGCTTATTTAAAAAAATATTTCCCTCTCCTGTTCGCAGCTCCGGCCCTGTTCAAAACCGTTAAAGCCACCCAAACAACTACAGTATAATCCGTTGATCTTTATTGTCAGTGTGATCATTCATGAACATGACATTGCAAATGGTAACAATGCAGTTCAAATATGTAATGCATTTCCAAAATGTTAGAAGAAATACAATTAGTCTTAGCAATTACAGTCAGAGTAAATGTATATTTATATAATTTCATGTCAAATATAATGGATATTTAAATATTCCAAAAACCGTTTATTAAAAAAAATAAGAAAATCAGTGATTTTCAGATTTAATGTGATCCTTATCATGACATTCAAAAGGGTCAAACAAATCAGAAATGTCTAGACGACAGTTTAAAGAGGCGATACGTCTGATATGTTGAAGACAGAAAATAAAAGCAAACAGTAAAAAGGAGTGCATAATATTCAAAGGAATTTTGAACAGAATTGCTTTTTACATTGCAAAAGACACCAGAGGAACTCTTGAACAACAGTTCACATTAAACTAGCTCATCTAACATTTGCAATTTTTTTCTGAAGATTTCTCTTTGGAGTGACTTGACAGCCAACATATTATTAATGAGCATTCACTAGAACAGCAGTCGGCAACCTGTCTGACATGAAGTGCAATTTTTCATTTATAATCACTGTGACATAAATTTTATTTTAAATATTAAGCAGCACAACTGTTTTCAACATTGATAATAATAAATCTTTCTTGAGCAGTAAATCAGCACATTATACTGATTTCTGAAGGATCATGTGACACTGAAGACTGGAGTAATGATGCTGAAAATTCAGCTTTGCATCACAGGAATAAATAAAAATGTTAATATATATATTTAAATAGAAAATTTTTACATTTTACAACGTTACTACTTTTACAACACATTTGATCAACTCTTGGGCCAATATTTACTCCACTAATGGTAGTACATGTGTGTGTAAGGTTGCCGACCCCTGCACTAGAGCATCCTGTTTACCACTTCTTCAC
Organism: Sinocyclocheilus rhinocerous; assembly: GCF_001515625.1. Lineage (NCBI taxonomy): Eukaryota > Metazoa > Chordata > Actinopteri > Cypriniformes > Cyprinidae > Sinocyclocheilus > Sinocyclocheilus rhinocerous. Next base: position 868,141 of record NW_015657491.1, read on the forward strand.
CATTTCCTTTACTCTTTTGAAAATCGTTATTGCACTTAATTAATATCTATTAATAAAAAAGGCATTGGGCTTACCAAAACACATCTGTAAAATAAAGGCACCATAATTATAAACTAAATATTTGTAAAGTGCATGTGCAGTTAGGGCTGGGCGATACGGCCAAAAAAATGATCACAATAAATGTTTTCATATCAGTCGATATCGATAATTATCACGATAAATTTCAGATCTAAGTTTAAAGGCAGATTTTTGCTCCTAAGTGAAAGTTGTAGAAACCAGACTGTTAATTGTGGTTTTAAACGACTCTTTATGATCAGAACATGACAAACACTTCACGTTTTTGAATTTTTCACACTTTTCCAGTCATTTTTCCATCTTAATTACGTAGTTTCTGCTTGTTCTAATGAGTGATATTGTTTCAAAGCATGAACCAGGTTTGTGTCGCCTGCTGTATCTTCAGCAGTTTGCAGTGTAGGCTGCAATAATAATAATATTGATTTTTTTCGTCTTTTAGAAATGCACACTTGAGAGTAGCTTGAGGTGACGGTAGCAGCTTGAGTTAGGACGCAGATTTAAATTTATGTTCATTATCAAAAACAACAACATTTGTAAAAATTGTAACAACCTCAGTTTTATATGGTGAAATGGGATTATTCTGACTGTGAGTTTTACTAATATTAACCACTGGTCTTCCATAGTAGCATACATTTACATCACGAGAACTACAGTTAATACCACACATATAGCACCTCAATACCATGGTAAAAATGTAACGATATGGTTTCTAGGGATCTGTATGCAAAACAGTAGTCTAAATGCATTTATTATAATTGCACGAATGCTATATCTTAATCACAAAACAAACACTGTACTTATATTCCATTGCTCCTTTAATACATTTAATACATGTCTAATAATATAATAAACTTTGATATGAATATCCCACATTTCTGCCACAATACCATGGTGCAGTTGGTGTTACTACAGTAAATCCATGATGGCGATTTGTAGATTGAAAAGCTTTCTGACTGTCTCGTTGCTCACAGTGTTTCTGCTGTTTGTCAGCGCTCTTTCACCTGGCTTTAAATTAGTTTAAATCACAGAGTTCTTTGTGTTCTTCACTCAATCGTTTCGTCGCCCAGCCCTATGTACAGTGTTAGCATCTCCAACAGTTTCTCATAGTTCTGAGTGAAGTTTTGGACGTAAAACAATACGAAAATCATCAGCATGACTAAAATGGCACAACAACCTAAAAGAGTCAGTAAAATTAACCCACAAACATGAAGGAGTGCGATTTGGAAATAATCTAAACCAGAACACTTCCAACTTACCCTTAGTTACTTACAGACAGGCACAACAAAGGCTTCGATTAGTTACACATACTGTTCAATCTAAAAAAAAAAAAATTTGAAATTGCCACCAGAACTCAATCTAGTAAAGAATTATGGAATTTCATACAAGTCCCCAATTTAATAAAGTACAATTTTACGCCCCACCTGAGCAGCGCTAACACCTTCAGTCCTCGCTTGAGTTGTCCGAGTCATCCCAGTCCACCTCTTCCCATGATGCTTTAGCCCTTTGCTCCCAGCTGCGTGCCTGAGCCATGGCTGCTCGTGGCAAAAGCAGGACACATGCTGAAAGCCCAGATACACGGTCCTCGAGGGCTGTCCCGCTCTCCCATCGGTCCTCCTCCGCATTATAAATGTGAACATACTTCATTCGACTGCCCTTATCATGCGATCTTCCACCCAGGATGTAGATGCATCCATCCAGTACGGCCATGCCTGGCTCCCCATGTCCAGCAGGCAACGGACTCACCACAGACCACACATCTGCTATTGGGTTATAGCACGCCACCTATAGAGACAGACAGAACTTTAGCTCAGTCACTGGCTCTGGTTCAAAACATAGTGAGCTGCTTTGTTGTCTACTCTCCACATAGACAGCTGATTTTAAAGGCAGCATGCTAACAACAATGAAACCTCATAACAACACTCTTAATAGGCAGGCGAGCCACACGAAGAATGATCCAACCTCACATGAAGCATCTGGGAGACTTGACAATAGATTCCAATACCCTAATAATTGTAAAAATGTAATTAAGATTGGCCCGTTTCCTTACTTTTTAGTGTTGAATGACATACAGGTACATCTCAAAAAATTACAATATCATGAAAAAGGTCAATATTTTTTGTCACTCATTTCAGAAAGTGAAACCCATATATTATATAGATTCATTACACATAGAGTGAAATATTTCAAGCCTTTATTTCTTGAAATTTTGATGATTATGGCTTACAGATAATGAAACTAATTTTTTGAGATGTACCTGTATGTGTCAATGACAAATATGAGTAGGGAAAAAAGGACAAATATTTTAGAATTTAGAAATGTTCTCACATTTCTTAGAAATGTATTGTATATTTTCAAGAAAAGTTAACATGTAATGATTTTTTTAAATGTATTACACTACTGTTAAAAAAAATTGGGGTCAGCAAGATAAAAAAAAAAAGATATCTATACTTTTATTCGGCAAGGAAACAGTAAATTGGTCAAATGTGACAGTAAAGACATTTACAAAATGTTACAAATATTTCTATTTCAATTACATTGTAAAATATATTAAAATAGAAAACAGTTATTTTTAAATTGTAATAATATTTCAGTTTTACGTTTTTTGTTGTTGTTGTTGATCAAATAAATGCAGCCTTGGTGATCAGAAGAGATTTCTTTCAAAAACATAAAAAATTGTACCAACCCCAAACCTATATATACTGGCAATATATTAAATAATATTAATGCTGTCAAAATTAGCGCATTAACGCATGTGACAAATTTTTCCAGTTAACATATTTAACGCAATTAACGCAGAGGCGGAGTTAAGGTTGGCCACTCCACTCACAACTGCTGCTTCTGTCACTTCTTTTTGTTCTTGACAAGAATTGCGTTTATTTAGATGCAGAAAGTCTTTGCGAACACATCAAACTGGAGACTTTCAGACCTCAGCGCAGGTGTGAATCAAACGAGCGCGGAAAAGCTACAAATGATGAGGAGCTTCAGTAGAGCAACAGTGAACTGCGGTCAGATGAGATGTTGTCAGGCCATATATCAGTAAATACCAATTCTGTCCTGTCAGCCGTCATACTGTGCTCGTAGCGCGTGCTCTTCAATTGCACACACAAATGCAGGGGCGCGCGATATAGCCCTACGGTAGGCTATATCATTTCATGTTAAAGCTCAAAAGAAACTAAGAGCATGCAATGTCGTAGTTATGTCATCATGAAATTACCAAAAAAGCGATTAAAGCCGTTTTAAACTGTGCATGAGTCGACATACGGGTTTCCATCCAAAGTTGCGAATTAAAATTTTACGAATATAACGAATTGAACTTTTCCATCCAACGAGTCAGAGAGAACAAAATTGTCACTTCCTGATAAACTGGCACTAAATATCACTAAGAAAAGTAAGAGAAGCCACTGAATATAATAATTCTCATCCGCGTAATCTACGCCCCTGCCATAGCGCAAAGTCACATGATTTTTTGAATGCTCATGCGGGATTTATTCGCAAAATGCGTTTCCATCTCCCATTATTCGCATTAACCCTTTTTCGCACAAGTCAAAAACCCACCTCAAGCGAGCGTAAAAACTTTTTTGCGAATTAAGGGATTTATTTTCGAAATGTGGCGTTTCCATCACTTCAAAATGCGTATAAAAACAGGGTGATGGAAACAGAGAAAAGAACATGCTTCTGAAATGCAGTGGTTTTTAAAACTGTCCTGGAGCAGCAGTGTGTCTGCCTCATCTAACACACCCGATTCAACCCATCAGCTCATTATAGAGACTTCGAGAGCTGAAGTGGGTCAGAAAAGGTAAAGAGTTGTGAGAAAATAGGATGCGTGTCACATCCGCGTCATGTTCAGCAGCGGCATCCAAAATAACCTAATAACCAGCTGCTGTGATGTCTCTTCATCAAAGAACAAAAGAAAAAAGATTAAATCAATAACTTTTGTAGCTTTAAGGATTCATCTATATTTAACTTAGAATTTAAAGTTTGATAACTTTATTCAATTTCTGTATATTTCCTACTTGCTGAAGGGCACATGTAGCTAAATATGACATTTATGTTTATGTGAAGATTGTTTTAAGTTCACATAAATTAGAAGTGGTTATTTTTTAAAGTCTAATAAATATTAAGATTGATAGCTCTCAATTATACTGTAATGTCGAATGGCTAATAGTTAATAGTTAAATATTAGGGGGAAAAATCATAGAGACATCAGTAGTTTTGGTATCAGTGATACTCGCCTCCAGTCATGCCATTAAACAAATATTTTTTTTAAAATTACTGTCTTTATGTTATTTCCACATTATTTTGAAGATGTGAAATTGTTGCAATATAAAAGTATATTTAAAAACTTTAATGCTAGGTGTGATTAATCACGATTAATTTCAGAAAACAAAATTGTGATTAATTAGTTTGTCTTTTTTAAATCGATTGACAGCACCAAATAATATATATTAAATAATTAAACAAATAAAGGTTAATGAAGATAAGAGTGTCCAAGAAAAAAATCTACTTTATAACACATGTGCCAGGTTTTTTAGAAATGTACTGTTTGTATTCATGGTTTCATATGGTTTTGAAAATCAAGAAAAGTTTCAATTGAATGAATTTAATGTCATATGCTGTAATATCATGTAAAACTAATAACTTATTTTCCTTACATATTGAATACAGAAATGAGTGTACACATCTTAATTATTGAACTCAAAAAAGTTAAAACATTTTAAGTTAAACAGCATGACATTTTACAACCTGAACTAACCTTGCCTTGTCATAAATGGTCAAATTATCTGTTTTTTTTTAATTTTTTTAAAAGACTTATGGACCTTGACACATGTTGACTTTTGGAACATCCTTCACCTGAGGAGCAAAGCCTATGATGTGGTCTAGGTTGGCAGCTCACTAGGTTTTGCTTTAACTTATTAAATTAATTTTATTTATTAATTAACCCAGTTTTTACACCATGCTATAACTGGTGTTAAAACATGCAGTCATTGTTAACTGTAAAGCAGCGATGCGGGTATTTCAGAAGTTCAGTACCTTGAGGACGTCTCGCCGGTAACCGCAACCATCGTTGCTGCCTCCAATGACATAAGCGCGGCCGTTAAGTGCTGCCATGCTGTGCCAGGCGCGCTCCACCGGGCCCTCTGCACACAAGCTCCAGTGATTGCCGCTGGGATCGTAACAGTAGCTCTCCTTCAGATAAGCCATTCCCCGCCGACCACATGCTATGTAGATCTTCCCATCAATCACTGCGCCGGCGTGAAACAATGGAATGAATCAAACAAATAATGTAAATTAACAATTAGAGATGTATCAAAAATGTATTATGTAAATATTTTAGTATGCATATTATTGTCCTGAGTTTTAGCAATATGTTATTAAAAAGACATTCAATATTGTCTCATTATTAAAGTGTTTTTTTTTCTCGATTACTGTTTTTTCAATTGTTATACTTCAAATAGAAATTCAGCTGTACAGAATTTCATTTGTTGCATCACTTACACTCTCTTTTTTGACTGTTTGTGCTGAATTAATACGGGACAAACTGAAGGATAATGCCCATTGAGCTTCTCTCTTTTCAAAACAATAGAGCTTATTGAAATGCTGCTCAGTGTCAACCTAACTGTTTTTAAAATATTTGTTTAAAGGCGAGTATCACTGATATCAAAACTACTGATGTCTCTATGAAATTGTTTTCCCCCTAATATTTAACCATTAACTATAGCCATTCGACATTACAGTATAATTGAGAGCTATCAATCTTAACATTTATTAGACTTTAAAAAATAACAACTTCTAATTTAAGGTCTTTTAAAACAATCTTCACGTAAACCCATTTAAAATAAATGTCATATTTATCTGCCCCTGCCCTTCAGAAAGTAGGAAATATATAGTAATTGATTAAAGTTATCAAACGCTAAATTCTAAATTAAATATAGATGAATCCTTAAAATTTATTAGACTTTAAAAAATAACAACTTCTAATTTAAGAGAACTTAAAACAATCTTCACATAAACCCATTATAATAAATGTCATAATTACCTGTGCCCTTCAGAAAGTAGGGAATATACAGAAATTGAATAAAGTTATCAAATCCTTAAAGCTACAAAAGTTATTGATTTCATTTTTTTTTATTTAGTTTTTTGATGAACAGACATCACAGCAGCTGGTTATTAGGTTATTTTGGCTGCCGCTGCTGAACATGACGCGGATCTGACCCACTTCAGCTCTCAAAGTCTCTATAATGAGCTGACGAGTTGAATCGGGTGTGCTAGATGAAGGAGACTGTGGTGCTCCAGGACAGTTTTGAAAACCACTGCATTTCAAAGATATGTTCTTAAAAGTTGTGCCAGGCGCGCTCCACCGGGCCCTCTGCACACAAGCTCCAGTGATTGCCGCTGGGATCGTAACAGTAGCTCTCCTTCAGATAAGCCATTCCCCGCCGACCACATGCTATGTAGATCTTCCCATCAATCACTGCGCCGGCGTGGGCATATACCTGCAGACACAGGCATGTGAGAGTGTGTATACATTATGCACATTAAATCTAAAGTTCATAAACTCATGTCACATTCTTGCGGTAGCTGCAGCCCTTATGTAAATACAACTTGCACTACTGGCCAAAAGATTGGAATAATTGAGACCCCTCTGCTCACCAAGGATGCATTTATTTGATCAAAAATAGAGTAAAAACAGGATTTTATTACAATATATACAAGTTATTTTCTGGTTCTCGAATCTGATTGGCTGAGAGGAGTGTGATATTCTAGTGATAACAGCACTCCAACGGTTTCACCGCTTGTATCACACCGCTTGCAGTATTTCTCACGGTGAGTGTCATGGCAGACGTCCAAATCCACTATAATTTTATAAATAATACTGTTTGTTGTGTCTCAGAATGTAGTTTTATGAGGTTTTTTTTAGGTGAGAATGTACTTGTTTAGACTTCAAATATGTGGCTTGTTAATAAAGATAATGTCTATTTGAAAAATTGCCCCAATGTTTTCGGACTTATGAGCTCCAGGGCGTCAGCGGCCGTTCAGCGCTCATGAACCCGCCGAGAGCAGCCTCACCCCGGCCAGATCTTCAGGAATTTGCCGCTGGCTCTGATGTCTCTATAGTGGTTAAACATGAGATATAATTCATTCATTTTGGGTAAATCTAATGGGCAGTCTTTGGTCTCATTAATCTATTATTTGTTGTGTACATAGAAAAAGTCTTAGATATTTGAGTTCAGCTCATGAAAAATGGGGGCAAAAACAAAAGTGTTGCGTTTATAATTTTGTTCAGTGTAGTATAATCATTTGCAAACCAGAGGTCCAGTTTTATGTAAAAGTTTCTAAACAGTTTTTAACCTTTATCCCAACATTAACAATATTACTGATGATGTACATCTTAATTTCTTTATGCTTACACTGGATTCACATATTTTTTGTTGCCGTTTCTGTCTTCTTATGGAATTTATGTGAATAATGAGTTTTATTTCGTTTGACAAGCTTTCAAACTCTGAGTGGTCTTGCAATTATAATGGTTTAAGATTTGGATAAACAACAAGTCCAATAATCCAATCAGCACTTATTGGATTATATTGGTCTCTGATTTGGATATGATACAAATCCAGTAATCCCAAACACAAGGCCAAATGGGAGGATCTAAAGTCCTACAATGGCCAAGTCAAAGCTCTGATCTCGAACCTGAATAATGTAAAGCCAGTCACACTGTAATAATAAGAAATGTTTCTTGAGCATCAAATCAGCACATTAGAATGATTTTTTGAAGGATCATGTGACTCTGAAGACTGCAGTAATGATGCTGAAAATTCAGCTTTGCATCACAGGAATAAATTACATTTTAATATATAATACAACAGAAAATAGTTCACAATATTGTTGTTTTTACTCTATTTTTGATCAAATAATTGACTTTCAAAAACATTATTACAAAAAATTACTGAAATAATAAAAAAAATGAAACCCATTAAAGTATATTAAAAATAAACAAAATAAAAGTATATAATAATTAAAAAAATTAGGACTCATAATTTCATAAAATGAGAAATTTGGTAAAAGTACAGCAAAAACAAAATTCTTCATTCTCTTCTACAGTGTAACATGTATAAACCAGTTATAAGCACTGTCCCTCTAACAGTTGTTCTAGATTCACAGTTGCACTTCAACATCTGTAAAAACATAATGCAAATTAATATTCAGCATCACTTACCGCCAGCATCGAGATTCAGCACGGAAGCCGCTGGTGTTCTTGTCTCCACCAATTAGGTACACAAAGTTATTGAGCACCGCGATGCCCATGTTGGACATGCGAGGAGCGCGATCTGCAGCCAGACTACGCCACTCGCCCCAGGAGGGGTGGAACACCTGGAAGCGCTCTTCATTGTCCACCAGTGCGCTAGATGAATACATGCCACCGAATCCCACGATGCACTGGGAGCTGCAGCGAGGCTGAGTGAGTGGGGTTTGCATCACCGGCTGCCACAGCTCCTGACTGTGGTAACGCAGAGCAGCGGCCACTGAATCCCGCAGCGGACACTGCTTTAACCGGCTGTGCAAGCGCTGCAACACATGCTTCTCCATCAGACAGAACCGCACTGCTTCCAACATCTGCAACGGATCCTGAAGGAAAAGTTGATTTGTCATAGATATCACTAATCACATCTATGGCAATGGGGAGACTAATACTTGTTTTTTTTGTGTGCTAATTTTGGGGTGCTAATTCCAAAAACAGTGTCTGTTTTGCTTGAGCACATCACATTCTCTCACAAAATATAATGTGCATTTTGTAGCGTTCAACAGAAAACTGCCACAAAGACATGATTCGAGCCGGTTACAACTACATGTTCAATTCTCATCTGATTTTCACATTTCTCTAACAAGGTTAGAATTATGGCCAGTGACAAAAGAAAATGCAAACATGACCCAGATGTTTTCTGCTACATTAGTGGGTGTTTTACTAAATCAGCAACAGAAAATTACAGTTTTTGTGACGAAAAAGGTAAAAGTATGTGTTTAAGTTAAGTTTTTGGACATTAAATTGATTATTTGAATATACTGTTTGAAGATTATAAATGACACATTTTGAACACTACTTTTTGTCAATAAAACCAAAACTTTTAACATTTGACTGCTTTTGTTATTTTGATGCATTAAAGCTGATATATATTAGCTGATTCTGATTCTTCTGATTACACACAACATATATATTTGAACAAACCTTCATAAAAAAAATCCAAATCTAATTCTGAATTTGAAGAATGAAGTTCTTTTAAAATATTTCTGCTTTATCATGGACAATTCTATGTGTCACTGACCCACATAAATAAATGATTTCACAGAGTGGTTGTTGATCTCTCATGTTTAGTACTTCATTGATGCATGTGCATTCTCAGTATTTATTTGTATAATTGTATAATTATTAGACGTGCAGTTTCATAACCTCATAATAATTGAAAGACTTGGTATATTTGTTTTTCTAAAAAAGTTACTGCTGGATTTTTTTAAGTGAACAGAATATTAAAAATGGTGAAAAAAGTGATCAGCACCTGAAATATAAACTTTCTATAACATACTCAGCTTTCAGATGATGTATAAATCTCAATTTCGAAAAATTGACCCTTATGACTGGTTTTGTTGTCCAGGTCACATATACTACCGTTCAAACGTTTGTGGTCAGTAAACCAAAACTTGTGACATATGACTGCTTTTGTTATTTTGATTAAAGCTGATACATGGGTTATTTTAGGTAACTAAAACCAAAACCGATACTAAAACTTTAGCCATTTTTGTAACTTGTAATAAAAGGATGCTAATTTAAATCAAATAAAATGTGAAAACCTTTTTATTTCACCTAGTTGCCAAGGCAAAATTTCTTATTTTAAATTTTAACTAATAAAAATTAAAATACTAAAAATGACAAAACACAAGAAAATTACTAAAATTTTAACAAAAATTAAAATGAAAACAGAAAATCTAAAACTAAAAACTGATTTAAACGATAAAAAAGTCAATAAAATAACAATGACACATACAGTAGCATATTTCATTCGAAAAACCTTTTTCCCCACATATTTTGTGAAAAAAACTAAGCTATGTGATGAAATGTGCCCAAAGTTCTTATTGATATTTTTGAACCAAGCATCATCAAATGAGGTAATATTAGGCCTTTTCTGCAAATCAACACTTCAACAGACAATTTTTTCAAGATGCAGGGATGTCATATCTGCAGTGGCCACCCATCTGTTTCTCACCTGTAAGCAAACCCCATCCTTCTCCACCTGTTCAGGAGTGTAATGGTAGTGCAGGGCTGCTTCATACACCTCGTTCTCTGAGTTCACCTCCAGATCGTTGCTGGAAAGCACACTCAGGATCTTTTCCGGAGGAAGCTTTCGATACACTGGTGTACGTGAGAAGGTCTGGATGTTCTTGAGCAGATATGAGCGAATTTTTTCCCCAAGCTGGTTGAGCCCGTAGATGTCAGCTAGCTTTTCCACCTCCAGGATGTTGTCATCATCCAGCCAGGAGAACAGGAAGTCGCAGCAGAAGCCGATCACATCTTGGACCTGCAGCAGAGTGGCCGCACACAGCACTTCCTGTACCGTGTCCAGGTCCAGCTCCAGCTCGGAGGTGTAGATGAAATCCAGCAGTTTGGTCATCGCCGTGTATGTGACTCCTTGGACGGGGATCTCAGTTTGCTGCATCTCCCGCAAACCGCCGGCAAACATGCCCCTAAACACAGAGAGGAAAGGAGGCACAATCAACATTAGAGACTTCTTTAAAAATATTTTTAAAATCTTCCAAAGTTCCTAAATCTTCTTCCTTCATCCCTAAACATTTGGGGAGAGTCATACATACCTGAAATAGTCACATGAGGCCGCCAGGAGAATGCGGTGAGCCTGAATAGCTTTTCCTTCTACCAAGAGCACCACATCAAACAGAATCCCTCCTTGTCGCAGCATCAGGAGCCCGTCTAACAGTCCCTGTGAATGGGCATTACTGCGGTATTTCTGCTTGGCACAGGGCTGAGTGGAGTGAACGGCTCCTCGTGCTCCAGCCGTGCAGGAGACCAAGTCATCAGCCATCTTGATATAAAAATGCAAACAGAAAGTGAACCTGCTCACATTTTTGTGTGACGTCCCACACTGCTGCTAAATGAAAGAACAGGGAGAGACATTAGAAATTTCCCCACCCTGTGTGTGTCATCAACTGTTATTAGTCACCATAGAAAGTAAATATGACAAACATATATCACACCACAATGACAAGAGAAAGTAAACATACTTTGATTGACAGGAAACAAAGTCCTGTCTGCCACATTTCATAACCACAGATAAACAAGAACTAGGTCAAAATGATACGTTAATAAGAAAAAATCTAAAACACTACAATTTTTAAGGGCAATGGCGAGTTTATACTCAAAATAGAAAGACAAACTACGATTGGCAAAATGTATATTGGTACATAATGTTAACATCATTTAACTGTAAATAGTGGCCTGTATTTATTCCTCCAGTAAACATGATATTCGTAGAAAGTGCAAATAAAAAATACGATAGTATAAATGATGCGAACAAAGGCTGAGTGTGATTGATTGAGCTGCCAGCAGTGTGTGGTCGTTATATAATCTGACAGTACAGTAGATATTGTGAGTTTGTGCATGAGCAACACTTCAGCTGTCGCTGCACTTACCGGGAATGATCGGACGAGTTAAAGAAGCCTGTTGCAGCCGGATGACAACAGACACTCTGTGATAATGGTGATGATTGTGATGAAGATGTTTCAGTATGTTTGTTTACTGATCGCCCAGCTGAGTTTGCCCGTGACGTCACAGCAGCGCTTCCGGTGTTCCGGTGAATTCAGTTCCTGTTTCCCCCTCACAGCGCCTGCGCAACTTCGCAGTGTTGCCAAGTCCGCGGTTTTCCCGCGGTAGTTTTTAGGAGCAATTGGGCTTTTTTATATATATATATATATATAT
>NW_015657491.1:880205-888873 GCF_001515625.1 Sinocyclocheilus rhinocerous
GGGCGAAATCATGACGTCACGATTTTCGTACTGAAGCTGCGCATGCGCTGTGAGGGGGAAACAGGGGAACTGAATTCACCGGAACACCGGTACCGAGGAAAACAAACGACATCAGCAGCTACTGTCAAATGAAAAGCACTGGAGCGCTCCTTCACTGCAGCTTTACGTTTACATCAGTCTATGGGTTACATGGGTACTGAAAAATATAATGATAAATTAATATAATGATAAAAAAATATAAATGATAAAGGGTAAATGGGCAAAACAAAAAACGTTAACATTACACCAGTCTTCATGGATCTCCAGTCTTTAAGGACCGTTTTACCACAAATAAAACCAAAAAACCATGGTTACTATAGTTAAACCATAGTAACCACACATTTACCATGGTTTTGCTACACTAACCATAGTTTAACCATGTATTTGTAGTACATCTGTGGTTATACAAATAGTAATCAATATGCCAAAAAAACATGGTTACGACACTTTTACTACAGTAAAACCATGACTAATTTAATCATACACCTTGAAATAAATAAAGAGTACTATTTAACATCCAATAATTAATAAACACAACGCACGCATATAACCCATTGTTATAACGCTGTAAGCACAAAATCATTCAAATAAAGAAGACCGGGGCAGGTTGTCACACGTTTGCAGTTTTGGCACATCGTAAAAATAAATAAATAAATAAACAAACAAACATATTTTATTGGGTTTTCATCAAAATTGAAACGATCATGTATGGGGGACGGTGGGGTTGCAGGAGTAGCCTATTTGCAGGATTAGATGTCTGTGATTAAAAAAATAAATAAAAACGAGCTCAACTCATTCAACTCATTTTGAGAATTCCCACGGGGAATTTATATTTTATATTACATATTTCGAAAGTGAATATATAATGCATTTTATCAGCACGAAAAACAAAACTTTTATTGGATGGATTATATATGGAAGGCGCGCAAATACCGCTTCATTTCTAAATATACAATCACTAAACAGCTGTTACTCACTTGAGTTCATCACGATCTCACAAAGTTCTGTTATAATCAATGAATCTCTTATCCACATCGTGTTTACACTTTGTTTCAACGAGAGTATTGAAATGACCAATCACAGGTGTTCAAGAAATAAGTAAATGTCATAACACTATCTTCACTGAAGAAAAAAACAGGCACGTGCAGAGGGGGGTGCGGTGGGTAGGCTACTTGAGCACCTGCCCCTTTTCCCCATGATGCCCAAAGTGCCCTTTTGTCAAGGCAATTCTATTATCTTTTTTTTTTGGATAATTAAACACCCTTTTGCGAAGGCCTGCCCAATCTAACTATTAGTAAAATGAATGAATTATAATTTAACGTAAATAAAATGATCCACATGATGACCTTTCACCTGACGACCCCTCACGTTCAGACACCTTTAATTAGTAATTTAGCAGTGGAGTTCTCTGCGGAGCGGTGTGCTTCTTTACTTATATTATTAAATTATTATTATTTTACAAGAACTACGTGAAGAGAGCATGCACAGCTGTTGTTTATTTTGATGTGTGTAGCTTGTAGAAGTAAAGTAAGCTGTAGCAAGGGGCTATGATATATTAGTTCAATATTTTCCTAATTACATTTTATGATTGGTTTATAAAGGCTACTACGAACACCTTTACCCATTTTTATCACAGAATAAGGCAGGGAATATATTTTATAGTTTCTATACTAAATTATATGTAAATCAATACCGCCCCAGCCAACATTTGTGTGTGGGGCCCATGTGGGTTTGACATGGGCTGAAAAAGTGGGCCCAAAATGAGGTTGTAAGTGGGTTTTTGTCCATGGGTTCCATGTTGGCCCCGTACAACTTACCCATGTGGGTTTTATGCTGGGACCATGCCCACTTCGTACCCATGTAGACCCAGCATAAACCATGTGGGGCCAACATATACATGTTGGCTGGGGCATTATTCATATTTATTTATTACCTGGAGATAACTTGAAAAACACATAAACCATATATTTTCGCAATTGTGTGTTTATTGTCTTCACGTTTCATCAATAAAAACGTTTCTGCTTTTTATTTAGCTCAGCTACAGCAATAGCCAGATGCTTTTGCCCATATTAGGGATTTCCTGTCTTAAGTTATTACGTCTATGAGTCTGTTTTGGACTTTCTGCGCGAGAGCGCCCTCTGGCTTCGAGTATGAATGAAACACACACTGCATGAGAGTGTTCAGCGCTCCTATTGTTTACATCGCCACATTTTGGATACGAATAAAACGTCAGGTCAGGCAAAGACTATTGATACTGTCTTTTTGAATTTAAATCTAGAAACCTCTAAGTGAACACACCTGCCCAACTAAAGTGCGGGGGACGAATTTACATTTTATTAAAATTAAATATTTATTAAATATTAAAAATGCAGCTAACGTTGTTCTATACAAAGCAATATAAACAAAGGTGACTGTTCTCTTTCGTTCTTGCTGTTTGATTGGGAAAAATTTAAAGGGCATCGAGGGGTCTTGTCTTTTTTATGTTATCTGACTAAAAACTATTCATACTTTGAACTATTATTATTACAGTATTTATTTAAAAAACGTAGAGTGCATTAAAATAATTATCACAACACTGGTAAAAACAGGCTTAAGCCCCATTCACACCAAGAACTATAACTATAAAGATAACTATAAAGATAACGATATTAGCGTCCACACCAGCGAACGATATCGTCTGTTTATTCTAAAGCGTCTGCCGCTTTAAATTCTTGAGCTCGTTACAGCAGGATGGATTCTGATTGGCTGTCAGTGTTTTATAGTTCATCAGCTGGAAAAAAATAGTTTTGAAAGTGATCACAACGATATCGTTCCTCTGTATCGTTATCGTTATAGTTGTGGTGTGAACTATGCTATTCTTTAATATTGAGAACGATTTTTAGAACTATATCTTTATCGTTATCTTTATAGTTATCGTGCTTGGTGTGAAATTCAGAACAGGATTAGAATAGAATTCTATTTTAAATAAGACATAAATATTTTTTTCTACAACAGCAACAGTAGTGTTTACAACAGCAAAACCACCATACCCTGTAAACTGAATAATAATAATAATAATATCAGTAATATAATTCAGTTTCTAATTCCAGAGTAATTAAGAGGTGCAAAGAAAAATTATTTCACTTTTAAACTTAAAATGATCTTTTCTGTTCTGTTTCTTTTTCAAAACTGCATCACGGCATTTGCTGCTGTATCAATACAGAAGCATCCGTTTCGATGTATCAGCAAGGAGCACAACCTTATTTAAAGCCATGTTCCATGTGCCCCTTTTATACGTTGAGCACTTGCCCCTCCAAAGGTCTCTGCATTGTTTTTACTAGAAACAATCAATTTATGCATTTCGTTTGTGATTTAGATATTTTTGAACTTATTTACCTCTAAAATTACTCAATTGAATTTCATGTAAAATATGTTTGTTTTTTTACTTTTTATTATTATTATTATTTTTTTTTTTTACTTAAGTCACATGTGTCAAACTCAGTTCCTGGAGGGCCGCAGCCCTGCAGAGTTTAGTTCCAACGCTGCTCTAACACACAAACCATGTAGTTTTCAAATAAGCCTGAAAGACGTGATTAGCTGGATCAGGTGCGTTTAATCAGGGTTGGAACTAAACTCTGCAGGGCTGTGGCCCTCCAGGAACTGAATTTGACACCCCTGATTTAAGTAAAAATATTCATTCCAGTAAGCTGAAGCAGCCAAAAATGGTGAAATCTAAACCAATGTAACAAATTAACAAATTGTAGATAAAAAAAAAACAAAACATTTGTGTTGGGTGAGACTACAAAGATGTTAAAATATGCTTACAGACAAATCTGACCATGCTATAAGGAAAAGACAAAGACGGAGACTAACAAAAAACAAAAAAACAAACAAACAAAAACAAAACATAAATTTCAATAACTCAAAAATTAAAATGGTACCAATGTGGTAAGAATAAACAATAAACCTAGCAAGTAGCATGTTCCAGACATTGTTTTGTTTGGAAGCATCTACAAATCTTGCAGTAGGACTTTGATCTGCCTTCAAGTGTGTGTTTTGCACAGTGGCTGATTGGCACATTTAAAAAAAAAAAAGCTCAGTTATTGGCTCATTCAATTCTTTGTTTGTGTATATGTGACTGTTTTTTTATTTGAAAAAATTGTAAAAATAATAATAATAATCTGTTATAGGCTCATTCAATGCTTTGTTTATGGATTAGTGTGTTTGTGTGTGTGTGTGAGAGAGAGTGTGAATGTGAGCCACATTGAGAATGTTGTATATGCTCACCCCTTCATTTATCTGTATGTATGATCTGCATTGTGTTGGATTTATTGATTTTTATTGGACAAATAAAAAATAAATTGCTCTGAATTGTAGTCTCACCAATTCATTTCATATGGCTGCCCACTTTTGTTCTCGAAAGGACCAATTATTGAGTTTTTTTTAAAAACACTTAACATTGTTGAATCAAGTCCAACTTTTGTGTGTGTGTGTGTGTTTAGGTGGCAAACTTAGGAAGAGTAACCAAGTCTTTTGCCGCTCAGATTAAGGAAACCATTTTTATTAAAAAACAAAAAAACAAGATGATTTTGCCCAAATTTGTCCCCAAGGCCTATTTAGGGTTAAACTGAGGGTGCTTTTGGTTTCGCTTGAGGGTGCATTTCACTGTGTGAGAAAATTAACCTGCGGCATCTGTGCGTGAGAGTGTAAGAAGAGTGCAGTGCAGGGGTCACCAAACTCGGTCCTGGAGGGCCGGTGTCCTGCAGAGTTTTGCTCCAACTTGCCTCAACACACCTGCCTGGAAGTTTCTAGTATGCCTAGTAAGACCTTGATTAGCTGGTTCAGGTGTGTTTAATTAGGGTTGGAGCTGAACTCTGCAGGACACCGGCCCTCCAGGACCGAGTTTGGAGACCCCTGGTGCAGTGCATGAATCTCAGGCTGAAAGTGTGAATCAGTTGGCAGCCCTTCCACTGGAAATATAGATATGTAATTTCAGTTGTATTTAGTTAAGCAAAAATGAATCAGTTCTGTCGCAACAAATCTCTTATTTTTTGAAGGAAGAGCGGGCACGGCCATTTTTAACTTATATGCGCAAGGTAGATCTTGTGCATCCATTTATTTTAGCTGTACCTAAACTGTGTTATGCTGCTTGATGGTGCACACTGGTATTTGTTATGATATTATATTAATTTATTATCTTAATCATAAACACATCCGTAGCTCAGTTAGTTTTAATGTTTACTGCACCTTGTTATTCTTCTATAGCGGTTAATGAATCAGAAGTCTGACACATTCACAGGAAATAAGGTGAATGGCTATGTGAGCTTACTGCATGCATGGTTCTCATTTATATGAACCTACATAGGCTATAGTAAACTATTATTACTTTGTACACACGTGACACACGTGAGCAAAGTACTTTTGTCATATTTGAACAGCTTTGCAATGTAAATGAAAAGCTCTTTTTGTTTTTAAATATGAATAAGATTTTCTATTATTTCAGTATAAAGAGCCCAGAGAGGTCAGCATATCATAAATGGTGCTTTCATCTCTCATGACCATCAGAGGACGCTAGTGCTCTTTTTCTTATTGCATCTCAGGACGAGTAAGATGTTTTTCAACCTGATGTCTCATGCACACCTACAGCACCATCAGTAAGTCTACTAAAGTACACCAAACCTGACAGCCTCATATTATGGATATAATTTATCAATAATATTAAACAAACACACTTACAACAGGCATGCTGATAATTGTTTTCATAAAGATTTTATTGGATTATAAGCAAACGAACCAATATCTAAAGCTACTACCCTCCATGCTTTTTAGAATTATATTCCAACATAATATGAATTTTAGTGAAATAATTAATATATTATACACAAAATGTACACAATACGTACATAAAAAAAGGTACAAAAGCTGTCACTGGGGCAGTGCTCTTTTAAAAGGTACACATTTGTAACTTGTTTACCCCTAAATGGTGCATATTAGTACCTTAAAGGTACAAAATAATATTTAAAATGTACGTGTTAGTACCTTCATGGTACATATCTGAACTTTTCAAAAAGGTACCACCCCAGTGTCATGTATATACCTGTATATGCAAGGCCAGTGAAATTTGTAACCACATCCACAGAATATAAACGTAGAACACAAAACAACAGCTTATTTGTGCCAGTTCACATTGACTATCAAACTCTGTTTTTATTCCTGTGCAAGATGAATTCAGGAAGCTAAACACCTCTGTTTCTTATTCTCAGGAGATCTCTGTGCTAGAATTGCACACACACACACACACACACACACATTTCGCTTCAAACATGGCTTATTTTCAATGTGCTCATTTAAAAAACACCCTGTACTAACTTCAAATATTCAGAGCTCTCACACTAGCCTGTCAAACGCTAGTGTTACCTTGGCACAAAGCATTCAGCCAGCATGTAGGATGTCTTGTCTACACATGATTAATTAGGCTGTTAATCATCTTTAAACATCCCCACTTTCACAAAAAGCTTATCTGCATTTCATAAACCTGCGCTGGTATCAGTGCGGTGTAGCCTAATATATGAGGCGTTTACCGGGGGACACAGATTAGCAAGTGGAGCATGAAACGATTGTTTTCATTACCAATGACAGCAAACAATTGCAAACCACCTGCAAAATGCAATCATTTCATACATCTCTATCTGTCAAATTGCCCTTTTTAAATGGAAACGATGTCAACATATTGCACAACATAATGAGTTTTTACTAAGATAAGCGTGCTATTCTGCTCTGCACTAATGACCTGATGGTTTATTGAATTAGCTTTGCCTGTGGAGACCGTGCAGCGAGGTTCATAAAAACAAATGATGATGCATCTTGCGAGTGGGTTTAGCAGTACCAGGAGACTTGAGCACGTAGGGCATGTCACTCTAGTTCAATATGTTAAACTGCTTTCACATGCTAATTATTCATGGCTAATCGTGGTGGTGAATGATTTGAATATGCAAAAGTTGTTTTGTTGCCGCTCCTGGCCCTTATAGCACCTCTCAAATCAGCTTGGTTAGTATGCATAGTGTTGTTTTAAAGTGGTGTTTATCCCAGATTTTCCACTTGGGCACGTTTCTGTAACAGAAAAATAGATGCATGACTTTTCTATTGGCCAGCTTATAGACCAGTATGATTTTCAGTGCTCGTCCAGGCTGGTTTATGCTGGTCTAGATGGTAGACCTTCGTACCATTCTGTTCATCATCAAACACTTGTGAGGCTGGTTGGTTAAGACAGTCTTAACTGGTAATACTTGTTATGCTGCTTTGTTATGGGGACACTACTAGCATTTTAGTATCACTGAGAGACTTATAGCTTTTACTCATATTCTCACATAGTTTTTATATTTTCGTTTTTATTTTACGTTTAGTCATTTTGTCGTTGTTGTGTTTACCATTTTATTAGTTTTTGTTATATATTTTTTAATAGTTTGTCTATATTGTTTTTATTTATTTATTTAAATTTTAGCTTTATTTGATTTAGTACATCAAGTTAAACTAAATGAAATTGAGAAATCAGTTTACATTTAATTTATTTCAAGTAACAAAAATGCAGGACGATAAGGGCATTTATTAATAGTAAAAAATAAACAAAACTACAACAAAAACTACCCCGAGGGGGAAGAACAGGCAGGCAGGGGATCAGGGGGAGCTGGAGACCACCACGGTGGCACTGCAGACCACCACGGCAGTGCAGGCAGAGCTCCTGACCACCATGGCTGAGCAGATCCATGGGCCGGAGTAGACTCTGGAGAGGACTCTGAAGGCTCCTGGACTGGAGCAGGTTCTTGAGCGGATTCTGAGAGCTGCTGGGCTGGAGCAGGCTCTGGAGCGGACTCTGAGGGCTCCTGGACTGGAGCAGGTTCTTGAGCGGATTCTGAGAGCTGCTGGGCTGGAGCAGGCTCTGGAGCGGACTCTGAGGGCTCCTGGACTGGAGCAGGTTCTTGAGCGGATTCTGAGAGCTGCTGGGCTGGAGCAGGCTCTGGAGCGGACTCTGAGGGCTCCTGGACTGGAGCAGGTTCTTGAGCGGATTCTGAGAGCTGCTGGGCTGGAGCAGGCTCTGGAGCGGACTCTGAGGGCTCCTGGACTGGAGTGGAATTTTGGAGTGGACTCAGAGAGATCCCGGACGGGAGCGGACTCTGGAGCGGACTCTGAGGGCTCCCGAACTGGAGCGGACTCTAAGGGGTCCCAGACTGGAGTGGGCTCTGGAGCGGACTCTGAGGGCTCCCGGACTGGAGCAGACTCTGGCAGGGCAAGACACATGGGTGGAGCCGGCATCAAGGGAAGAGCCGGCAGGGCAAGAAGCTTGGGTGGCTCTGGGATGGCCTCTAGGCCTTGAATGATGGAAGAAGCCTTCTTCCTCCTCCTCCATATCCGAGAGTGTGGCACTGCAGCTTCGTCGGCCGCCTCCGGGGGCACTGCAGCCTCTTCGGCCACCACCGGGGGTGCTGCAGCTTCGTCGGCCGCCTCTGGGGGCGCTGCAGCCTCTTCGGCCGCCACTGCGGGCTCTGCAGCCTTATCAGGCAACGCTGGGGGCGCTGCAGCCTCATCGGCCCCCACTGGAGGCACTGCAGCCTCTTCGGCCGCCTCTAGGGGCCGCAAAGCGGACCCTTTCTTC
>NW_015657491.1:890291-893296 GCF_001515625.1 Sinocyclocheilus rhinocerous
GCTGCAGCCTCATCGGCCGCCACTGTAGGCGCTGCAGCCTCCTCAGTCACCACTGGGGGCGCTGCAGCCTCATCGGCCGCCACTGTAGGCGCTGCATCCTCCTCAGCCACCACTGGGGGCGCTGCAGCCTCCTCGGCTGGAGGGTTCCCCTGACGAGCTAGGTAGTTTACGAACCCCACAAACGTCAGGTGATCCAGCCCTTTCATCCTCCACCAATTGAGGGGCTCATCAAGGGCATAATTCAGAAGGTCTTTGAGAGCCGCCTCGTTGTAGTCCAGCCCCTCCACAGCACTCTAGAACTCCATCGCGAATTCCCTCACGTCAGTCCCCTGTTGACGGAGGGAACTCAATGCTGCTACCTTAAGCATGCGTTGGTGGAGGGGGCTGCAGATAGTAGAGGCTGGTAGATGGAGTGAGCCCATCTTCCGCTGAGTCCTCAGTTGGCTGGTTCGTTCTGTCATGGTACTGGAGAGTGATGAGGCGAGGACTCAAATGCAGGACGATAAGGGCATTTATTAATAGTAAAAAATAAACAAAACTACAACAAAAACTACCCCGAGGGGGAAGAACGGGCGCTGCTGATCTGCACGTGCTGCTCGTCCTCCTCACACGCGTAAACGCGTCACAGACAGACACTTCCGGCTTTTGGTGCATATTCCGCCACCTACTGGGATGGAGTGTGAGGCGCTGATATCAAGGGAAATGCTAATTCTCAAAACAAAAACAAAAACAAAAAAAAACAAAAAAAAAAATACCTTCTACCTATATTTTATTATATAAATTTGTTATTTTCAAAAAATTTATAAGAGCTTTATAACCTTTATGAGAACTGTTTAACACACTCTGTAATGTCATAGAATTAATGCCGTCAGATTTTAATTCCTCTTTTAACTGTATTCTTTCCCTTTCATATGCCCTACAGTTAATCAGCACATGCTCTACAGTTTCTGGAAGTCCACAATGATTGCATTGACCAGATTCATGTCTTCCTATCATCTGGAGTGATTTATTCAGAGTAGAGTGTCCAATTCTCAATCAAGATATAACTGTATCATCCCTTCTATCACATAAGCAGTTCTTACATGTCCTACTTGTTTATTTATATTATACAAATGTCGCCCTTTGTTACCTTTATCCCATCTCTCTTGCCATATCTTTCTGACAGCTACTTTAATTAAACCTTTAATTTCAGATTTACTCAAGGGTATATGTATGTCAATATTTGTGTGCTTAAGAGCCTGTTTCACTATCTTGTCTACCTCCTCATTTCCTTCCACTCCAACATGAGCAGGCACCAGCACAGGACTGCAGACACAAGAAGAATAAATAGGGAGACAAACGAGGAGGGTAACGAGGGAGACACAGTTGGAGTACCTAAAACACTAATGAGATAACAAGAAGGGCGGTGTCAGACAATAGACAGGAGAGCACATGGCACCAACAAAAAACATCAAGCCATGTGCTCAAAACACACAGTGACATCTGGTGGCCAACTAGGGCACACCAGCAGAACCGTGAGTAATTTGAAAAATTTAGTTTTTTAAGTTTGCTGTATTCAAGTTGGTTTAAATTCATTTGGTATAAATAAATGAATAAACAAATTTCAATAAACTTTTACATTTAATCACTATAAAAATGAATATGCAAAATATATATATAAAAAATAATTTTACATTTATAATAAGGGTTATAAATAAGTCAAATTATTTTATATTTTAAAAGATGTATTGGCCTTGACACAGGGGTTCATAGGGGTTAGATTATTTATTTATTTATTGGTTGCATCACTTGATATTGCTTTGGTGGACAAAAATAAATAAATAATATAAATAAAATAAGCACTGAAGCAGTTTTGTACCTTCTTTTGTTAAGGATTTAATTATTTTAATTGTTTTTCTTCATTATTATATTAGAACAGATATATATCAGAAAACATTGACATTTTTCCACCAAAATATATTAAAATGAATTTTCTTTTTCTGAAAAGATAATAATAATAGAATAATAGAAAAGCCATTTAGTGTATCTTGCAGTGAAATATCCCATGCAGTTAATTGGCATTGTTTTTCATGTTTACTTGTATTGGACCTATTCCTGTCACAGTACTGAAATAAAAATCATTTTCTAGGTTTGCTGAACAACTGTATTTTTTGTTGCTTGGTTGTGTACGTGTGCAGTTCTGTGGAGTGAGACTTGCGTGGAGGAGCATGCTGTCTCCTTCAGTTAGTGTCTCAGGCAGTGATGCAGATAAGATGCAGTTACGTCACTGTCTGGTATAGGACAGGAAGAGATCGAGATGCAGACAGTCAAATGTCCCAACATGCTAAGTTCTGTTTCACCGTCCCTTAAGGGAGACAGCATTGCTTATCCATTCAAAAAGCACTAAATGTAAAATGCTTTTTAGAACCTTTTAGAAGACATTAGACAAGCAAACACAGGACGAGAAAATCTAGTAGCTGTTTATGTTCATTGTGCATTGGCTACTTATATCATGGGTCATCACTTTTTGTCTTACATCATAAACACATCGTATCAAATGTTGTAGTATGTACACTGAAAAAAACAAAAAACAAACAAACAAACAAACAAACAAAAACTGCCTTTGAAACAATTTTCCCTCAGAAATTGCTGGTAATTTTTTTATAAAGAAATGTCAAATAACACACCGAAATAAATTTTAACTTTCGAAGTAGAAAGACTGAAATAGTATTTTTGTTTTGTGTAAAATATACTCCAGTAATCTTTGTTTTATTAACAACTTTGAAAATTTATTTTTACTTAATGCATTTCTTAGTTGTCTCATTTAAGTATCAGCTTTGCCCTAAAACTCCCTCATGCAGAAATAGACGCAAATGTAATGTAATGTATATAAGAATATACACTGAAAAAAAATACAATAAAATAAATAAAATAAATTGCTGTATTTACTTTGAGACAATTTTCACCCAGAAATTGTGAATATATATATATATATATATATATAGAGAGAGAGAGAGAGCGTCCTG
>NW_015657491.1:893469-906280 GCF_001515625.1 Sinocyclocheilus rhinocerous
GAAATTGTGAATATATATATATATATATATAGAGAGAGAGAGAGCCTACTGTATTTATAGAAACAATTATGTATATTTATGAAAATTTTCAGTTTATACTGAGATTTCTGGCTTCTGTATTTTTGCAAATCTGAGCGCAGTTTGAGACATTGTTGACATCTTTCTGAAACTGTACAGGAGATACACGTGATATTATTAGGTCTCTTCATTTAATCTCATGGCTGTCTGAGAAACAGTGGAGATATTGAAATCATCTCATTTGTCAATTTTCTTTCTGAATGATAAATATATTTTCATTCAGCCAGATCATGGAGGTTGCAAACGTCAAAACCGATTCTCCCCTCGCTGTGAAATGAACTATAGTACATGTCAGAACGCGGCTAGTACATACTGGATATGAGTGTCATGGCTGCTGTCTCCAGCTGTATATTCAATTAAACTGACTGGCACTGGATCAATGTCGTCTTGATATACAGATTCGCTCAAGACATTGCTGTGTAGAGAGCATGTCTGCTTGTGGATTTCACAGGATTTCCCAAGGGCACTTTATGGGAAGTGATTAAGGGGCAAACATGATACATAAAGGCAGGTGCACTAATAGATTTCCACAGCAATTACATACATCAATGTGCCTGCCAGACTTTACATTTGGACTCATTTTTCCAATACAAAATGATATCTTAGTGTGAAAGTCTAAAATCCTATGCTTTGGGTTATTAACATAATTGTTGATGTCATAAAGCTTTAAAAAAGTCAAAAGTGGCCAGATGTTATGCTGTTTCTGAACGATTTTATACGTATCCATCTGTCCTCTTCCCTTGTGAAAAATTGTAATTGTATTGAATGTGCACTTATAGTGTACTTCAAATCTTAAACGTGTAATAATAAAAAAAACATTTACTTGCAGATCATATGACAGTATTAATCAAATAAAAGCCCATCTTTCATGACTACGTTTCTAAATACACTTAATTACATTTTTAAGTTGTAACGTTAAATTAAAAGTTTTACTTTAAAGTAGATTTTAAATCATTGTTTTAATAATCTTTTGTCATGCTTTAAATAAGTACATTTATTTTGATAAATCACACGTAAAGATAGCAGACCAACACTGAATCAATGTTGAAATGTAACATAGATTTTTTTTAATCAAGTTTGCACCCTGAAATAATGTTATTTCAATGATGGAAAATAGAGTACAACTTTAAATAATTTATTTTACATTGAATCAACATTGCAGTATTAAATCAGTTTTACTTTATACAGCAGGATTCTTTGATAGTAAGTCATGTCTGTTTTGACTTCTTTCAATCAGAGACCATGTAAGTTGAACAAATATCGATTTTTATGTCCATCTTGATCGATTTTTCTTTGTTCAAATAACATTATTTCAGGGTGCAAACGTGATGAAAATCAATGTTAAATTTCAACATTGATTCAGTGTTGATTTCAGCATTAATTCAATGTTGAATCAGTGTTGGTCTGGTATCTGTGTTATGTTATTCAATATTACATTTAAAGTTAGAACATTTAAAATGTACTAAATTGCAACTTCATTATTAAAAATGCATTTGTAATTATAAATATATTTACATACATGACATACAAGTTTAATAGAAATGACATTGAAGTGTATTTTAGTTTAACCATAAATGCTTATCAGTTAATTCAGCAGTTACACTTTAACCATATTCCAAAAACAAAGGAGTAATTATGAAATTATAAAGATGTCCTATTACATAAAAAAATATAAAGAAGTCCTACTTAAGTTAATATACATTTGAACTATAATATAGTATATTTTTATAATGTATATTATTCCATAATAAATACTCTTTTTTTAAAGTATGCTAAACTGTATTTGTTTCTCACAATGGTAGGCTTAATATTGCCCACAACACAGAGTTTGTGATGTTTCATGACGTTTCAAGATGTCCACAACATTTTTATTATAAAATTAAAATATGAAATATATGTCCCAATACTGCCATACTGTTGTACTACTATACATGCTTAAAAGTATGTGCTTTCCCACCACCAATTACAAGCTTCTGTTGTGCTGTTGAAGAATGTGACTTGGGATGCAGCCCAGGAAAAGCCGACCATAGAATAGTTCTTCCCAGTCACCCATCGTGTGATAAATGTTTTTTTCCAGATTGTTGTCGGTTCATTGCTCTCTGTCCCTTGAGCCGCCTGCCAGAGTAATACATCACATTGTGAGGTGTAATTTGTTTTTGATGGAGTCGGCCCCTGGCATTGTTCCAAAATACTGGAACAGCCTTTGAATGACTCTGTGATTGGACATATATGGAAAGTTTGTTCTTTGATCCAGAGAGAAAAAACTATTTGACTTTGCGCACACATTCAATGACTGCATTTACAGAGCCACCGAGTCTCTCACTCTTGTGTTTGGTGTTTTATTGCTGTGAACGTGAGTATGAGATATTCACTCAGTAAATATTGTGCTTTTGCTAGTAAGTCAAGCAGGTGTATGAGCGGAGAGCGGTGTCATGCGGTGTTCTCTGGAGCGGGAGCGGGTGCCAGGGAGTGGATGATCTGCACACGATGACTCTAAATAGCGCACAGCTGAGGTGGTTGGTTTCCATGCTGACTGGTTGGTCTGGTAGAGGTCAGTCTGAGCTCCACTCAGGAAGGATGCATCCTAATTCACTGCTGATTAATGCATCCCATATTCACAGTGTGTTAAATATTATTCCATAGGATCCTAGATGGTGTGCTTTTTCTGTTTTTGTTTTTCTTCCTGAATTATGCATTTGTGCATGAATCTTTCATTGCTTTCAGTAAATGTATGTATTTAACACTCAACATGGAATCAAAATTAAACCTATTTACTTCTGTGAATATACAAGTTCAACTCAATCAACAGCAGTAAACTACATGTTCGCATTCAATAGAATTAAGCACACTTCTTATTCATAAATGTCTTTTTCACTGAGGATTAATATTGTAAGTAACCTAGATTTTTTTGCTTTTTTTAAAGAAAAGGAGTGAGTAATCAAAATGAATATTTCTGGTAATCATCATGTCACAAATACTGTTAAATGGATATAACTTAAACTGAACCTAATATTTCTTTAAAGTAATAGTTCACCCAAAATTGAAATTTTGCTGAAAATGTACTTACCCTCAGGCTATCCAAGATGCAGATGAGTTTGTTTCTTCATAAGAGCAGATTTGGAGAAATTTAGCATTACATCACTTGCTCACCAATGGATGCTCTGCAGTGAATGGGTGCCGTCAGAATGAGAGCCCAAACAGCTGATAAAAAACATCATAATAATCCACACCACAGCAATTAACATCATTTGAAGTGAAAGGCTGCATGTTTTAATAAACAAATCCATCAAGATATTTTAACTTCAAACCATTTTTTTCTGCTTAAATACAAGTCCTAAATGCATAATGTTGATTTCTCCAGTGAAAAAGCCATCTCATCTGAATCAGGAGAGAAATATGCACAGATCAAGCACTGATTACAAGCAAAAAAAAAACAAAAAAAAAAACCCGTCCAAAAACAGTTCTAATCAAGTATATTGGTAGGTTTTAATGTGAGAGGACATCAGGGGATGGACTTTTTCACTGGAGGAAGCATTAATATGGATTATGGACTATATTTTGGCTAAAAGCGACAGTTTAAAATTAAAACACCTTAGTGATGGGTTTGTTTCTTACAATCATGCAGTTTTTCACTTCAGAACACGTTAACTGATGGATTGGAGTGGTGTGGATTACTTGTGGATTATTGTGTTGTTTTTATCAGCTGTTTGGACTCTCATTCTGACGGCACCCATTCACTGCAGAGCATCCACTGGTGAGCAAGTGATGTAATGCTACATTTTTCCAAATCTGTTCTGATGAGGAAGCAAACTTATCTACATCATGGATGAGGGTGAGTACATTTTCATCACATTTTCATTTTAAGAAAAAACTACTCCCTTAATACATGTTTCTGGCCCTATCCTATCTTCAAAATCTTTCATGAATTGCAATAACTTTCCAGAGACTTGAGAATCCCAGTGTTCCCTAAGAATGCCAAAAATGAAATTGAAAGTCCACACAACCAAAACTTTGATGCTTATAAAAGTCATAAAGTCATCATAAAAGTAATCCATATGAATCTAATGGTTTAATACACATCTTCTGAGAAGACACAATTGCTTTATATGATGGACATATGATGAATTATATATGTTATATATGTAATTTAGGACTTTATTCACATATAAACATTGATCACCACACCTACACATCAAATATAAAAATTTTGTTTTTGTTATTTGTAAAATTTAGTTTTTGTTATTTGGTAGAATTATTATTCATGCCTTTCAGTATAAGGTATTCAGCTTTGGGAGCATCCCTATTCTAAAGCTTTTCTAGTCCACCAGAGCTTATTATCTCATAGTGTGTCATCATAAACGTATCTTCAGCTCTTAGTGTTCAAAATCAAAAAAGTTTGCACCTCTGAGAATCGAATTAGCCCGTGCCCTACAGTATGATCAATTATTTCACTGGGAGCTTTGGATTTTGTTCTCACAGATAAAGCGTCTAATTTAGCATGTTGTAACTGCACAGCAATGTTGGCAGATCCAATTTACCTGTGGTTCAGACGCTATCGAATTTAGCTGTAGCAGTGCAGCGCTCGGTCCTGGTTGTCTGAGTACTCCTGCGGGCCGGCTTACTGCTGGACTCTATTAATCAGGTCTGGATGGTGTCTTGACAGCTGGCTGACCCTGACAAGAGCAATTTTGTCTTTGCCTCTCACCGTGCACTGCCGCGTGTTCAATTCTCAGCCACAGAGAATAATCCTATAAGGCTACAACCAACACTTGTCAGAGCTCAACGCTCTGTCTCCTCGGGCACTTTCATAGAGAGGCATAACTCTCACCCTTCACAATAATAAATCGAAGACGTTATGCTCTTTTTCTCCTCCCCCCGACCTTCTGAATGAGTCATGAAGAGACAGTTGTGCCGACCACAAAAACTGCCATGATAAATTATTTGTGTCAAAGTCACTGGCTGTGTATATTACAGGACTGAATTGCCATTTTCCACTTGTCTCTAGTTGCAGGAAAAGCTACATCCGAACCCGAACAAAGACTGTTGTCGTCTTTCAAGATTGAGCTTTGATAGGCAATCAGGAAAATCTCATAATAAAATTGGAATGATGTCAAAGGATTTAATCAAAATCTCGATTTTGGGCCTACGACTCTGTTCTACAGCTGACCCTGAACCTCAATCTGCATCCCGCAGGACATGACAAAAAGATTAGTTTAGACCAGGACTTCCATGCTGGTTTATGCTAATTAATGCTGGCTTGACATTGGCCTTGTGAAAATGAAGCTTGCTTAATTGTATTGCATGTCCATTCGTAGTGCACTTCAAATCTTAAAAGTGTATTTTTAAATAAAACTGTACTTGCAGATATTATAATAATTCTTGAAACGGAAGGCCACTTAAGTGTGCTTAAAGAGAGTACACTTTTATGACTATATTTCTTAACACACTTAAGTACTTTGCCATTCAAATCAATAGTTTTAATTTACAGTATTATTTGTAATTTTTAATGTTTTTAATGTGTCATTACATGTAAAATATTCTATGTCAATATATGGATTATTATATGATAAATTCACTAATTAATAGAAACATTATATTAGAAAATACCTGAAATATAATAATTATTATTAAATAATAAAAACAACATCCTACTGTGGGCCTTCTGCCCTGTTTCTTAAAATAAAAACACCATGCAAATCTAAATTAATCTGTGTCCAAATTCCCCATTTAGCACTTTTAATATCCAGAATAAATAAATAATAAGCAAATAAATAAACAAAACATAAAACAAACAAACAAATAAATAAATAAAATACAAAAAAGGTGATAAAATTAAATCATTATAGGACATAAAGATGTGATCAGTAGCTGATAACGTACCACCTCAGCTGCTTCTCTGGCCATTACTTAGTACTGTTCTTGCTCCACTGTTGTTTACTGTGGTTTGTTGTAGCTGTTTTGTCCTTTGCCCATCTCGCCCGATGCCCTTGATAAGCTCATGGTAATTGTGTGAGTTGTTGGAGGCCTTTCTGTGAAACACAGTAATGGAGTGCAGGGGTGACCTGTTCAACAGTGAGGTCAGGGGCAAATGGCTTTGTCTCAGTTTAAGGTGAGCTTAACTGATTCTGTTGGTCTTTCTTACTATGCTGTACACATGTCTCCATCTTATTTGGCTTAAAGGTACTGTATGTAAGTTTTTAGACTGTACTAAAGCATTAAAATACCATAATGTGATTGCAGATATTTAGGAAACATGCTAAGTTCACATACTTGTTTCCCTAAAAAACAACGCTACAACCAGGTATTCTACTTTGAAATGTGCGTTTCGTGTCAGAATGTCTGTTTTTGTTGGTCTGTGTGATTCCACCCACTGCCAATTTATCCAATAGTATTTCAACCCCCCCATGTTGCCAGTTGGCGGAAAACACAGCGTATTGCCATGGAAGGCAGCAAACGACTTAATTAAAAAGCCTCGGCATTCATCTAAAAAGCTCTATGACTAAAACGCTGATAAATAAACTCATCAGCTTAAAGTGTAAGGCTTGTCGTCTTCCATTGTCAGTTGCACACGTTCTCAATCTGGCAACCCGCGTGAGCGTCGAGTCAGAGAAGGAGGGTGCAGGAGAAACAACTCTCTCCAGTATTTTGAATTTGGACTGCTTGTGGAACTGAATTTCTTATATATTTGTATGTATAGATGTGTATGTACAGGGTATTACAAAAAAACAGATTTGAGTCAAATATATACAATATATACTTTTTATCTTTACAGAGTGAATGTTTCATTTATCATTTCATTGATTTGCATTAATTTCTGATTCAGTTAGTTCGGGGGAAACTAATTTAGTCAAGCCATCCAGATGTATTTCTAAATGATTGCTTTTAGCAGTGGTAAAGAGGACCTCAGTTTTTTTTTTTTAAAGATCCATATTGAACATTTTCTTGTGCCTGCTTAAAAGGTCCACAGTCCGATTTCTAGGTAACAAAGTGTATTGATCAATCACACACACACGCACACACACACACACACACTGACATAATTGAAGACAAATATTAAACACAAAACAGGGCTGATAACAGAACAGCTAAGCGATTCACTATGGACTTATTCACCCTAATCTGTCCTCTCAAGCCTGTTGTTATGAGAGTAAAAGCACATTTCCAGTCCAAACACATCTGCAAGACACTGAACAAAGGAAAAGATCTTCAGAAATTGCTGCAGGGAGAGAGAGAGAGAAAGAGAGAGAAGATCTAATCCTGGGACTGTTGCATTTACTTTTCACTCTCCTAATGAAATGTGATCTTGATAAAGTATTGTTCTCTCTTAGCCCATGCAGGTCGTGCTCTTATGGTTTTTGGAGCATATCCATTCATCAGAGTGGATGCAGTTTTATTCAAAAAGGATGAACTGAGGATGGTGCTTTTGGACAGAATTTTGTTTATGTAGTTTATGTAATAAATATGAATGATAATATTACACAATTATTTATAATATTAAACAGTTACGTGTCATGAGCATAATAGGTCAATTAATTTTATGCTACAAAAAAGTTCCAGCCTGTTTCTTTGGTAAAGTCATTAAACATATTTATTTACATAACATAGGATTATAATAAAATAAATATAAAAATACAAATATAAAATGTCCACCTAAACTCTCTCTGTATAGTTACAAAAATGCATCCATATATATATATATATATATATATATATATATATATATATATATATATATATATATATATATATATATATATATATATATATATATATATATATATATATATATATATATATATATATATATATATATATATATATATATATATATATATATATATATATATATATATATATATATATATATATATATATATATATATATATATATATATATATATATATATATATATATATATATATATATATATATATATATATATATATATATATATATATATATATATATATATATATATATATATATATATATATATATATATATATATATATATATATATATATATATATATATATATATATATATATATATATATATATATATATATATATATATATATATATATATATATATATATATATAAATCATATTTCTGTTTGTTTATTTTGATTTTTTTAGATAGATCTCAGCATTACATCATTGGACCATATTAATGAACTAATGATCTGTCAAGCATAATATAATATAATATAATATAATATAATAATGTTTGTAAATGTTTGTTTTTGCTTTTAAATACCTTACAGATATGCATTTTCATGCTGCATGTATTTCATTTAGCTAAGTAATTTAGCATCTAATAAATAATAAGTTGACAAAGAAAACAAAAACTGACAAATGAACCCCAACCACACATATTTTTGTATGCCTTACAAAATAGTTTGTTTTATGCAATTCTCTATGGAATCATTAGGCATTTTTGGCTCCATTTGTCACTCTGACGAGAGAGAGAATCCATCATGTCTGAATGTGCCGTGGCCTTTATGTCCTGCAGTGATTCCGGCTCTCAGGGTACTGATGTGTGGAGGGGAAGGAGTCGAGGCCTGTTCTCTCCTCAAGTCAGGCTCAAGTCGTTAGAGGACTTCCAGAATGTACTGTATTCTGTTGAGCACATAAAAAAATCTCTCATTCTGACTGAAACAAGCATAAATGTGCCCATCATACTCACTTTACCTTTTCTGCTTTTGCTTGTTATTAGAATGACCGTTGATTCACTTTGACAGAAACCACTCTGGTCTGGTTTAGGGTGTTCGGTGGAACTTCAGCTGAGGGATTAATTGGGAAATGGCCCTTTTTTAAACTGC
Organism: Sinocyclocheilus rhinocerous; assembly: GCF_001515625.1. Classification (NCBI taxonomy): domain Eukaryota; kingdom Metazoa; phylum Chordata; class Actinopteri; order Cypriniformes; family Cyprinidae; genus Sinocyclocheilus; species Sinocyclocheilus rhinocerous. The sequence goes on from NW_015657491.1 coordinate 902,374, forward strand.
ATTAGACATTCAATTTACAATTAACCAGGTACAAAACCAACAGTGATGGCAATTATATTAAATCTACACTTGGCCAGTCAAAATGACAGTCTTTCAAGAAGACACATGGCTTGACAGTGTGCCATTTAAAAGTCAGAAAACTCACAAGTCATGTGGTAAGTAATTGCAGTTGGCTGAATGTTAGGAAATTACAATATTCTCCATTCCCCACTAGTGTAATGAGTTTTCTGCATCGGCATCCACCCAGCATCTGCCGCCCCAGGCAGACGCCAATCATACTCAAGTACATACAAGTACAGTCTCTTTCACTCATCTGAACATAACTGCAAGAAAACACACAACCTCAAACACCTGTGCATGATGCAAAACACTGAACAAAACCAAAAGCATTCATTGATGACTTGATTGATTATTCACAGATGCTGTAAATAGGAGATGCATGGACAGGTGGAATAATGAAAAAATATTGGAATAGCTAGAAGTATTTTTACCTTTTTTTCTCTCCATTTCTTTTTTCAGAGTGGTACTTGCCTGTTCAAAACCTGCTCGCATGATGCCAGGGCAGTTGCCAGAGTCATGCTATGAGGTTGCTAAGATGAGTGGTTCTTAGAGCATTGCTACGTGATTGCTAGGAGGTTTTGAATCATTGCTAGGTGATAAGGGTAGCTAGAAAAAAATGAATCAAACATGTCATTTATTTAAAGTGCATTTTTATATTGGTCTAACTGAAAACCACAATTTATGGTTTGAACCTATTTTGTAAAAGCAAATAACACACACTAGCTATAGCTTTAGCTATGGCAAAAATTATTGTGGGTTTTATTCGTTTTTATGGTGTTTTTTTTTCTTTTTTTTTCTTTTAGTACTTTAACAGAAAATGATCCACATGTTAAAAAGATATCACAATAAATAATAAGATCTTTCAATTTGTCTTTATTTATAGCAAATAAACTAAATAAAACATTGATTAATTAAAAAAGTTTTTAGTTTTTCTTAAAGGTATAGTTCACCCCAAAATACATTTTTTTGTCGTCATTTATTAACCCTCCAATTGTTCTAAACCTGTATGAGTTTCTTTCTTCTGCTGAACACAAAAGAAGATATTTTGAATAATGCTGGTAACCAAACAGTTGATGGTAGCCAATGACTTCCATAATATTTTTTTTTGCCATACTATGGAAATCAGTGGGTACCGTCAACTGTTTGGTTACCAGCATTCTTCAAAATATCTCCTTTTGTTTTCAACACCTGCCAGAAATTCTTGCAGGCTCAGAATAACTGAGTAAGCAAATAATGACAGAATTTAAATTTTTGGGTGAACTGTCCCTTTAAGTGAAAACTCGACTTTCATATTATAGCTGATTTAGTTTTTGTTCATGGTGAAATTAAGTAGTCTAAAGTTAAAATGATATTGAAATACATTAAATAAGATTTTGGCTTATGTCTAAAGAAAAACTGTATTAAGTATAGCATGGTCTTAATAATAACACATTGTTTTACTTTGCATGAATGTTTTTGTTTTTGGGAAAATAAATATTTTTGGATTATTATTAAATCAAAACTTAAGCTTTGAAGCAAACCATAAATATAATTTAAGAAAAACTACTAAAATTGGCTGTAACAAATTAAGAGTATTTTGTTGGTCCAAAGTATCATTAAAAAGCCCTCACTGAAATCTCTGTGATATACTAGTCCCTCTTTCACAGCACGTTTTAAGTATAATTTCACCCGTTCCAGTCAAACATATCTAAAAACAACACTTTACAAAGTCTGTAGTATTAGAAGAATGTCTTTTATGAGGGTCAGATGACAATATAAGAACAATGAGGGAAAGAATGGGAGAGAAAACAAGTGTAAAAGGAGTGGACTTTTTCCAAGTTGGCCTTGTTAGGAGAAAAAAAATACATTCTGTGAAAACTGACATCGTACATTCACATTAGTGCCTGATTTACAGTTCCCCAGAGGGCAGAGCGAATGATGGGTGTCCCATGACTTCATACTGAGGTCTGTGCAGGTTAAGAGCCAGAGATTCCCTTTGATTTACACTGCTGCTGACACAAACACAAGTCTCTGCGCTGCACAGAACAGAATGTTGTTTATGTATGAGGAGTCTCCTTTGCATATATAACGATAACTGTGAACCAGCGTGAGAATCCCTGCAAAAGCCAGCGAGTTTTTATTATCTCAACCTTCACTTGAAATATTTTAGCAGGACTGGTCTCAGCTCACAGATTTGGGATTATCTGTACTCATAGGAATGTCTGCTGCACAACCGTATCTTCAGTTATTCTGAAAGGATGGCATCTCTGGAAATGTGTTGTTGAAATTCCTTTTTTAAGGATATTTATTTGAATAACTTGTGCTTTGAACATAAAAGCTGATAACCTTTGACAATATGCAAAGCCTGACTACATTGCATATTGTCTGTGGTGATGATGGGGATTTTTTTTTTACTTTTAAAATTGTGTTACAAGATTCCATTAGCCTACACATTATAAGAAAATATTCCAAATTCATTGCCTCAGCAGCCAATACAAACACTGAGACTTTTCACAGTTTGTATCACTCTGCTTTTTTCCCGTATTTGGGGATATTTAAATGACTCTTTTGGGAGGATACACTTGTACACAAGTGATGGGCTGCGCCCAAAATCACATACTCTCTAAGCAGGTGCTTCTTTTGATTAAGTAATTACTTTGTGACCATTAAAAAGCATGTTTTACATAGTATAAATCTGTGTAGTATTAATCCTGACATACTACATCCGCATGCTGTCATTGTTGTGTGACCTACACTGTAAAAAAAAAAATCCGTAAAATTTACGGTAAAAAAATGGCAGCTGTGGTTGCCGGAATTTTACCGTAAAAAATACAGTAGCAACATTTTAGGTTTTACGGTTTTAACTTAAATTTTCAGTTAAATACCATAATTTCATTAACCGATATAATGTTAATATACCAACCTATTGAAGTACTGAAATCTGTTTTGTACCTTTGTAATACACTGATAACCACCAAATGCAGATGAAGGAATGATTGTGGTGGTGATGAAAAAATCACATGATGAACCAAAGCCCATCACAAGCAGCTTTTAAATAATAACATATATAGAAGGTGCACAGTGTCATTCACACAAACACTAAACACCATCATGGTAACACACATGAAACTGAAATAATGCAACATACAACCCTAATATACAAAACTGATAAGAAAAAACGTTCTCGGTTACTAACGTAACCTCGGTTCCCTGAGATACGGGAACGAGTACTGCGTCTTGCTTAAGACGCATATGGAAAAAAGCCTTTTTTTCTCCTGAACTGAAGCATATTGGTTCGTGCAGGGCTTTAAAAACGAACCAATGGCGCGGCAGCGGAGCTGCACGAGCCTATGGCGACGAAGCCCTCCAAAGCCAGCCAGAATGGGCGGGGCATCTGGCTATATAAGCGGGCGCTCGCCACAGGATTCTCAGGTTTACTTCGACTGAAGCGACGAGTCACTCGTACTGCGTCTTGCTTAAGATGCATATGGGAAAAGTCCAATCACGCCGTGCTAATGTAGTGGAACGACTAAAGGTATAACTTCCATAAGCAACCAATGCTTATAGAGAAGTCAACAATAACCCAAGGCTAAGCGGGCTGAGCTTTCTAGGTCACACCCGGCCTGGTTAATCGTTCCAGAGTATACCCGTAACTTCGACACCCAGGGGTCGAGAGCTAACAGGTGAACAATACCAGAGAACTTGGGCGCGGCACGGCCAAGGGCTCTCTGTCATGTCTGTTTACGCAGCGCGTGCCATTTCAAGCGGAAAGGATGGCCCAGCCGGCCCAGCCGGCCGTATCCGCAATGGACACACCACTGGACCATGCCCACGGCGAGGCGATGCCTCTAGTCGAGTTAGTCGAGTG
>NW_015657491.1:909831-919522 GCF_001515625.1 Sinocyclocheilus rhinocerous
AGCGAGGCACGCGGGATCTGGGCCGGCGTGAGCTCGCTCGTGGCCGATCGCTCGACCCCTTTGCCCCGCTGTTTTTTCCTCACAGGTCCCTGGGAGGAAGAAAACGGGAGGGTGCGGGGGGCGGAGTCGCTCTCTGAAAAGAAAGCGATCCGTGAGCGGAGAGAGGCGAGACTAAAACTCTCGCAATGAGAGCAAATAGCTCCCGTGAGCGCAGCTTCCGCATGGGGTTTCCCCAAGCAGGAAACGCACTCCTTGTGGCCGTCATCGGCATGCAGGGGAGACCCGCACGAGCCGCAATAACGGCGCGGCATTTGCAACAACGCCGCTGCTCTTTTAGAAGCTCTTTGAAGTCGCCGGATGGCTGCAGGGGAACCGGACCGGAACTGTTGCGTCGCTGAAGAAGCGGAGAAGCAGGTCAGCCGAGCTGAGAGGTCCCGATTCCAGCTGCGAAGGCGTGTCAATACAGTCTTTTACCGTTAAATTCACAGTCATTTTTTACAGTGTACCAGCATCAGTTTATTTCACTTCCATTCACAAATAATTTCCCATAGATTTGTGGAATAGTAAAGTCTCCATGGATATCGCCATGAGTAGTAGGTCATCTGAGTACATTTTGCATACTATTTTATGAATACTATTGTAACCCCCTCAGGTCCTACTTGCACCCGCTCCGAGCAGGACTCGAACCCAGGTCATCAGCATGGGAGGCGGGCGCACTAACAAGGAGGCAAAAACCAACAGCCTCTTGCATCAGTCGCTAGTGCGCCTCTTGAGATCAGGGGAGTGAGGTTTGCATGCACAGCACCTACCAGCTGGCCTCTGTTACACTATGAATTTGGACATACTACTTTTTTCTCATTCTATTTTTAGTATTGGCATAGGGCAGTATGCCAATTTTGGATGCAGCCAGTGAGTTATTGAATTATTCACTCAACCGATGCATTCAATAAAGTTGAGTGCACAGTGTATGAAATATAATAGTCCTTTACAATTGTTGCTTGTCAGATTGTACGAACATGATCCAGCTATAAGCCATGTCACACTGTGGGATCTCAGTTGTCGTTAATGTTAGACTGTAGGACAGTTAAGACTTATTAAAAATAGACAAACACGAGAAGACCCATCCGGCGTTTTACATTATCAATTCATGTTCGATGATGTTGAGCTGCATTTACATGCAGAATTGAAATGGTGCTTATCAAACAAAAAACAATTGCAAACAGGACTCTACCTCAAAACTTCTGACACTGACAAAATTGCATCGGAGGAAATTTTTTTTTATAAAAATTGCGATTAATCAGCAGTTGACAAGCATGTTAAACTATTGATCAAAGACTATAGATCAGTGATGGGCAAACTTGGCCCTTCCAGGCCACTTTCCTGCAGAGATTTGATCCAACCCTGATAAAACTCACCTGCCTGTAGCCTTCTAGTAGTCTTGAAGACAAGCTGGTTCAGGTGTGTTTGATTAGGGTTGGAGCTAAACTCTGAAGGAAAGTGGCCTGGAATGGCCGAGTTTGCCCACCCCTGCTATAGATTGTGGCCTATGATCAGAGCATCCTTTTAGATTCACAAAAGTTGTCTCAGATGGCCAAATTGTGGCCAAAATCATACAGTGTGCACCTGGCTTAACACTGATTCACTCAGGAACAAATCATGGGTATTGGATGATTCTTGAAACATGACAGTAGATTCCTACTCAGGCTTATTGGAAATACATGCCTCTACCTTTGTTTTTGCAAAACTCAAAAAACCTATATATACGAATAGCTGCAGTTTCCAGTTGAAATGAACACTAGAGGCAGTACAACTCTAAAAGCACACAAATGATGTGTTACAATGCCATAGTTTTGATTAAGAAAGCCTAATTTCTGCACAGTTCTTTGCATTATATTATGTTATGACTTCAAAGCAATTTTAACATGCTTCAAGATTTGAAAACTGATTCTTTTGAATGTTAGCCCCACATATACAGCTTCATGTTTTTCTAATGCAGTAGATCATGAATCCCGTGAAACTACGTTTCGACAAAACAACTCAAAACCGCGTATAAGGAAGTTAAAATAGCACAGTTGCATCAGTGAGTGTGTTTTTCTGTCACGTTTGCATTTCGTTAACACTATCAGGTAGGTTTAGGGTTGGGTTTGGTGTAGGGGGTGTGTTATTTTACAACACGATAGAGCATTAGACTTTTAGCGACACTCATCGCACATTTTAATTCTGAACTGCCGCAATACGTACCTGAAGCAATGTAATATTTTGCACATATTTTTAATGAGCTTGGGTTGGTAGATTCTGCTTTGACATTGTTTCAAAATATTTTCATTGTCAGAAAACTGGACGCCTAATCACTTAGAAAAGTAATGGTGCACGTCTTCTGATCAAGCTGGCATGATTTGATAATATTCATCACACAAACGGTGTGGGCTGAATTAGACAGTGAAATTAAATAGTAGGTTAATAGTGATGCTAAGGTGAAGCATGTAGCAACCAAATAGTTCTTTTGTTTTTTTTACATAATGGTTGTTAGGCTTCTGGTTTTAACTATGTCACAGGTGCACAATGAAATCAATGTCACCCATGCTATCTATTTAACTCTACACAAAAGCTAAACATAGAGGTTCATTAGCTGGGCTATAGTTAAGAGTCATAGATAGACTTGTAATTATCTCTATGGTTCATCTCTTTTGTAAGCGAGCAACACTAGAATACAGTTTCAGAATGTAGTTTTGCTTTTCAGGAGACTGAATAGGGTTTAAAAGGGAAAGTATTCACACTGTTGATCTCTCACCCATGGTCCACACCTCATTATTTTATACTGTACTAATTGGATAGCAGAGCCATTTTTGTACCTATTTTATTGTAGATATATAGATATACAGATGTAAATCTGTTGCCAGTTCAACAGTCTGAATGCCGGGATCAGAGGTTTTTGAGGTGTAATGTGTTTAAACTAGGCTTATTGAGTTGCTACAAGTACAATGTCAATATAATTTGTCTGTACATGTAGAAAGACATTCCCATCATGTACTGAAAAAAAAAAGCTTCAGGTTGCAGTTTTCTATGTTGTCTCTCTGGAATATTGCTCTGCAGATTATCAGCTTCTTTCAAAACCGGTGCATTGCTAATCAAATGGTGTGAGGGGTGGTACTGTGTGAATATATGCATGTCATTACATGTATATGTGTGTGGAAGGTAGGTGCGAAAGTGTCAAATGATTTCCTTAGCTTTTCATTTGGGCTGTATTGATCCTTGTTTAAAGGTTGGATTAACGGATTAGCACTTTTGTCTTTTCCTGCAATCTTTCTCTTACATACCTCTTCTTCTTCTAGTTCATGACCCACTGTGACATTTTATTTCCCAATGCAATGAGTTGTACTTGCAGGGATGGGATTGATTCGACAGAATCAAGATACAGAAAATTGAGTCACATATCGTGAAGCCCCTCTTCCAGTTTTTAATTATTTTGTTATATTGGCTATTTGTTTAGAGTTTCAGTTAAAATCCCTTTTAAATGGCCTAATTCCAAAAAGAGGTTTAGAGAGATTGTTGTCTGGGTAGCAAGTACTTTTGTCTTAAAAATACTGTCTTATCCACCTTATTTTTGACGTCAGAGCGGTTGTGACCATTTGAAACTGAACGTGAAATCTTCAATTGTCAACTGCTAGTTATTTTAGCATTTATTTTCAGTTACTTTCCATTATGCTGCTTATTGCAAACTGGTATTTGCTATCATGTTATTTTAATTTATTATCATAATCATAAACAAATTGATTTGTAGCGCAAATAGTTTTACCGTTTACCCCATTTGGATATTTTAAAGTCCAATTTTCACTATTAACTTACTATTAACTATGACTTTTGCCAATAAACTCCTAATTTGCTGCTTATTAATAGTTAGTAAGGTTGTTAAGTTGTTAAGTTTAGGTATGGGGTAGAGATTAAGGCATCTAAAATATGGTCATGCAGAATAAGGCATTAATATGTGCTTTATAAGTACTAATAAACAGCCAATATGTTAGTAATATGTAAAACGTTTGTGACTTCTCTTATAAAACAGCATTTTTTTTCAGTGTCAACTCTAAAAATAGTTCAGTCCAAAACTATTGTTTAGTGTAAAACATGTTGAAGATCAGCCAATAGTCTGTCGATTAATTAAATAATACGCTTTTTCTCCCAACAGCTGTTTATTCAGCGTAGTGAAGCCTCTCTTCCATTGACATCCATTCAAAAAAATGGCCTCTGGTCTCCTTCCCTGCTGCATACCGCCAAAGCAGCAGCGTTAGCATTAGCCGTTACGCTTTTTTTGGCTAAAGGTTGTAGGTTTGCCCTCCAGTGGCTTTGAACAAACTACACTACAGTCACATGACTTCAACACAGACTTTGGATATACAAAGACACTGCGGTTGTTGCCAGATTTTATTGGTGATTTCAAATATGAAATTTCAAATATGAAGTGTACCTTTTTGGAATAAAATGTGAAAATATCTGAGCTTGTGAATCACAGACCTTATTTTAGGCATTTAACACACACAAAAACATTACTAAATAATAATAATAATAATAATAATAAAATGAAAATTCTGTCAACATTTACTCACTCTCATGTTGCTCAAAAGTATTTTCTTCTTTGAAGCAAAAGAGGCGACAAAACCATTTAACACTATGCTGATCCAGCCATCCAGTGCTTTACACGTCATTACGTTAGTTCAGGTGAACGTTTCTGCCACCTACTGGACTGGAGTGTAAAGCGCTGGATAGCGGACAGGAGGGCAATGGTAACTGCTATGACTTTACAATAAATTGCCTAAATATTGAGTTGTTTTATACCGAAACTGATCTGAGCTGTACTCAAAGTATGGCTGCATGTACTTTTTGCCGACACACTTGGGTGCTATATTAAAGGGGTCATATGATGCTGCTAAAAAGAACATTATTTTGTGTATTTGGTGTAATGAAATGTGTTTATGCGGTTTAAGGTTAAAAAAACACATTATTTTCCACATACTGTACATTATTGTTTCTCCTCTATGCCCCGCCTTTCTGAAACGCGTTGATTTTTACAAAGCTCATCGGTTTGAAAAGCGAGGTGTGCTCTGATTGGCCAGCTATCCAGTGCATTGTGATTGGCCGAATTCCTCAAGCGTGTGACGGAAATGTTACGTCCCTTACCATATTGTGATGCCTTCGGCAACCACATGTGACGACCCCGGGCTGGACTCCGGTTCGTCCACGGTGAAAGCCGATCCGGTGATCCAGAGCGTGAAGTTGATGTATTTCCTCAGCGACCAGCACGGATCAGCTCTAGGCATGACGAAGCGATATCGTCCTCTTTTGGAAGACCAAACAAAGTAGTTAGGCACTGTGTACAGCTATTTTGAATTGAATTCACCCAACTGGACATTCATTAAATTATCTCCTTTTGTGTTCAACAGATGAAAGTCATATGGCTTTGGAATTAATTGATGGTGAGTCACTTTTTTAAGTAAATTATTTTGAGTAAGTGCTATAATATCATAACCATGACATCACTGATCAAAGCTGTTGAAGTTATGATATTGTGAGATGTGTACAAATGACTGTATATAAATGTTAAGGTTGCATTAGTCCACACAACTCTTGTTATGAGTCTTTAGGTACTTAAATTCACATTTTCGAAACAATCCACCCCCTTTGTGGTTGCATCTGGCAACATTTATTATTACAAAAAATATCCCACACAGAGTTCATTGCCCAAAGGGGAGTATTATGTTTTTAAGATACACATGTCTGTGTTTGTGTTCACAGGGCTACAGTGCAGGAGAAATGCTATTTTGTCTGTAAATATCATAAGAGATGTAAATGTGGATTTGTGCTCTTGAAAGCATGTATGTGTATCTGTGATACTGAGAGACATTAAAGATGGAAATGAAGTCATGACCAAGGTGGTGCTAAACAGAAACTTAGCAAAAACAACTTAATGCTCACTAATTCCCATCTCGCTGCAAGTCCATCAGAGTCTGTGTCAATAATAAATACGGTGTATTTATAAGTATATATACTTTACACTTTATACATAAAAAAGTAAAATATGACTTTATATACCAAAACTTTATTTCTCTTGATTGTCACTGTATATCTCAAAATTGCAACTTTATATTTCAGACTAATGACTATATTTCTGGTACTTGTGACTTTATACCTCACGTTGTGTCTGAATATCTTGGAATTGAATACCGTTTTGAATATGGAATTGAAACAATGTGTACTGTGAAAAATGCAATAACATTTATTTGACTTGACTTTATTGCATCTTTATTTCTCATAATTCCAACTTTATATCTCAAAACGCAGACTTCATATTTTGTAGCGGCAACTTTATTTCTCATAATTGATTCATATCTGACAACTGGAACTTTATTTTATAAATCTATTTATTTATTTATTTTTGACATTATATTTCACAATTTGTATGTAATGTATTTCTTGTAATTATGATTTCTTATCTTTGCAACTTTATATCACCTAATTGTGCAAAAATGTATTATGGATACAATTTCAACATTATTCTCAGTTGTGAAGATATATATATATATCACAATGTGACTTTTTTATTTTAAACTTTATCTAATTACTTGTTTTATTTTATTTTGAGGCACAAACATATACAGAAGTCATGGCAGGACAAGTAGGTGACAGCGCTAAAGAAAAATATTACTATCAGATAAATATATTACTTGGCTCTTCATTGAACTAGACAGAAATTAGAATGTCATTTGTTAAGTAAATAAATGTAAACATTAAAAAATATTGTGCTAAAATGTTATAATGTTATTTTTATTGTAGAAAAAGAGCCTGTTTGCATGTATTAGCATCATATGAACCATAAAACCTAACAGTTATTGATACCACAATACTGCAGACATGTTGATTGAAGATTTTTTGACAAACCATGACACCTCTCAGTACACACACACACACACACACACACACACACACACACACACTCACATGCACAATGAAAAGACATTTTACTTTTTCCTTGTACTGATGAGATCTGATCCAGCCTCAGCTCACCCTCCACAAAACTGTCTATCATGCCTCTCACCTTCAGGAAACCTTGCAGTGACACACACTTGCTCTCGTTCACACATCCACACACACACACTCACACTGTGAAACATTCTCACACTCTCTTCTTCTAATTTCGCTCTGTCTGATTATGTGCAGAATGAACAGATTGAACTGAAGCTTGCAATTATGGCTCTACGGTGAAATAACTCATCCAATAATCCAATACAACTCCCATTTCAAGTTTGGAATTGACAGAAGCAGAGACAGATAATGACGTATACAACTATAACTAAAAACTCAGTCACAATTTATACTTCTATTTTTGTCCTCTGGGATGTTTAGAGAAGAAAATGTGAGTGGTGCCGGTCTGAGCAAAAACTGTTTTGCCCTTGTGTAGCCAGGGTGTTTTTGTGTGGTTGCTTGCCTTTTTTTTTTTTTTTTACAGGCACCAAGTTCTCTGGTCCAATTTTCAGCAACCACAAATTATCAGCAGTTAAAAAAAGAAAGTATTTGCAGATAAAATAATAATAATAATAATAATAATAATGAAATAAAGGCCACTTAAGTGTACGCAAAAAGAGCACACTTTCATGACTTTTCATGTCTTTCATGACATGTTTCTTAATGCACTTAAAAATGCACTTTGTAATAATGTCAAATTAAAACTCCTACTTTAAAGTACATTGTAAATAATTGTTTTAATAATCTTTAGTCATGTTTTTGTCACGATAGTGGGTCTCGTCTTTGTTTTCTCCGGACTCCATTTTTCATAACCCCTGCCTAGGAACTCATTATCACACCACACCAGTTTCCCATCAGTGACACTATAAAGGTTGCACTCATCCACTCACACATTGCTGATTATTGTTTAGCCTATGTCAGGGTTCCTCAAATCTTGCCCTAGAGGTCCAATGCGCTGCAGAGTTTAGCTCCAGCCCTGATCAAACTCAGCTACCTGTGATTTTCTAATGATCCTGAAGACATTGATTAGCATGCTCAGGTGTGTTTGATTAGAGTTAGAGCTAAACTCTGCAGGAAAGTGGATCTCGTGGGCCAGATTTGAGGATCCCTGGCCTATGTTGTCTAGTTTCTGCCTTGTCTTTGTCTTTGATCGTTGACTGCCTGTTCTTTGGATTACTCTTTTGGATTACCATGAATGGCATACTGTTTTGCTGGTGTTTTGACCCTGCCTGTCTGACTACGCTCTAAATAAAGCCTGCACTTGCATCCTCAACCCCGTTGTCATGCCTCCCACGTTACAGTTTTAAAGAAGTATTCTTATTTTGATGTGTTGACTAACATACTAAAGCACATGTGTACTTGATTACAGTTTTACCTGTATTCTGGTATTTAATATTAACTGTATTTTGTTAGTTATTATATTTTAACATAATTCAGGGCAACTTCATTATTACAAATGTGTAATTAATTACAAAAATATTTAAATATATGACAAGTTTCAATAGAATATTCATTAGTTTTGGCCCTGGCAAGCACTGCATCGTCTGAGAGGTAGATTCTAGCTGCTCTTTTGGTATCGCTCCAGCCTGACTCACAGAGAGAATGCGAGTTAGGTGTTGCACTATGTTAACATCCCGTTCTCGTGGGATGAGTGTGGAGACCATGTGAACACTCCTCCACAGCGCCAAGCAGACAGCTCTGGATAAACCTCATCTCATACACAGCGCCCAATTTAAGAAGCAACAAATGTGTGCTGAGGAAGAGATGTGGAATTTATTTCGTAGTGTTTATACGTGGAGTGCTTTAAATGATATATTTTTGACAAATGTGAGGTGCGTCAAGGTTAATGTACATAATGAAATAGTTCATTACTTGCTCACCTTCTGAACGACAAGCTGTCAGTTCAATACAGTGTCCTTGACTGAGCAGTCAAATTTCTATTAAGCAGAAAGAATTCATTTCACACTGATGTGGTTATTCACTATTTTTTAAAGATTAACTATCAGTTTCTCTAGAATGCAGAGATAATAAATATTTGAAAAATAATCACAAATAATCATAAAACCCAGATACTTCCTTGCAACAAAATATGTTTAGAGTAATTTTTACAGAAAATATATATTAAATTAAAATATCAAAATAGTTTGGTAGAATCTGTCTGAAGTATTCATTAATATGAAGATTATGGAAGGGAACTTTTGATTTGCTTTGGCTTACTGCCTTAAGATGCAAACTTTTGTGGGCAAAATGCATTCATTTTATTACAATGTAAAACATAAAAAATATATAAATTAAACTTCAGTTCTCGCTTGTCATTTCTTTGCAATTATTTGTGACAATTACTAGCAATTTATGAGTGAAAATTGTTTCCAAGCAAATCCTACACCAATTTTTGCTCAGTGTAAAAAAACTTAAAAAAAGGGACTTTTTTCAAAGTTGTAAATAAAACACAGATTATTGGAGTACATTTTACAAGAAAATACTATTTGAAAGTGTCTTCTTTTGAGCTGTGCTTCATAGATTGCTTCCTAGTCTGACTGCTCCGCCATTGGCGCCCTGAACTGCCTGCTCCGCCATAGCGCCCCGAGCTCCCTGCTCTGCCATGTCTACCCGAGCTCCCTGCTCTGCCATGGCCCCTGAGCTCCCTGTGCCGCCATGGCACCCTGGACTGCCTGAT